>NW_019943533.1:85076-106478 GCF_002910315.2 Salvelinus sp. IW2-2015
TCAGAGATGACACTATCTCACTCTCATTTCAGCACGGTCAGGACAGGGGGCTGTGATGACTGGGGTCAGAGATGCACTATCTCACTCTCTATTTCAGCACGGTCAGGAACAGAGGGCTGTGATGACTAGGGTCAGAGATGACACTATCTCACTCTCTATTCCAGCACGGTCAGGACAGGGGGCTGTGATGACTCAGAGATGACACTATCTCACTCTCTATTTCAGCACGGTCAGGACAGAGGGCTGTGATGACTGGGGTCAGAGATGACACTATCTCACTCTCTATTTCAGCACGGTCAGGACAGGGCTGTGATGACTGGGGTCAGAGATGACACTATCTCACTCTCTATTTCAGCACGGTCAGAACAGAGGGCTGTGATGACTAGGGTCAGAGATGACACTATCTCACTCTCTATTTCAGCACGGTCAGGACAGGGGGCTGTGATGACTGGGGTCAGAGATGACACTATATCTCACTCTCTATTTCAGCACGGTCAGGACAGAGGGCTGTGATGACTGGGTCAGAGATGACACTGGCACATGAAAGGGATTCTCAATGAATGTAAAAACCTCTTGTACTCCATGATAATCTTGAATCTTGACTCAAACTCCAACTTCACTCTTTTCAACACACGCAAAATGCATCAAAGTTAAAGAAGTCGTGCCCTCGAGTGTTCGTGGGGGTGGGTTATTGTTGACTGCCCTGCTGAGTTTTGGGAAATGAACAATCTGTCTGTCAGGTATGAACATTGTGGTGATTTTATTTTGAAATGCTGTGACCACACGCAGCATTTTGCCCGGAGTTTGAGCTTTCCCTTGGAGCTGGAGATTCACAGTGTTCAGGTGTCAGGTGACGTCAGTAAAACAAAAACAGCTTTAATATCCACTGTGGATCATCCAGCTCTGGCTCCTCTCTCCCCTAGCTTCCAAAAAATGCATGGATTTGAGGGAGGAGAGAGAGAAATCTTTCTAAAACGCCACGAGACAGACATCTCACCTCAATGTGAAATATCAAGTCGCTGTATTCTGTCTGGTATTCCTCCAGCAACTCGCGGAACTGCCGGTGATTCAGTGCCCTCGCAATAATAATGTTCACCACTTCCTGGATCAAATTCAGTCACAGTCTTTGAGTTGAGCCACAAGTGCTTCCTGATGAATGATACAATGAAACGTAACACATTCTGGAATATCCTCTCTCTTTCTCATCAGGCCTATGAGTCCCTTCTCCTTCCCTCGCATGTTTGGGGCGCCGTCAGTGCACACAGACGCCAGATTTCACCAGTCAATATTATTATCAGCAAACAATGTAACAAAGGCTTTCAGAATATCAGCATACAATATTTTAGCTAAGGCCAAAAAACATTATTTGACAATCTCCTCATCTGTGAAGGCCTTCTTGTTTCCTCGAGTATCCAAGCAGTCTCATATGTTGCCTCTGTCACTTTCTCTGCAACAGTGCTAGATCTGTCCATTTGTTGCTGTCCTTTGGGTTGCGCTAATTTGTTGTTTCTGAGGTTTCTTTGTGCAAGATATGTTTTGTCAAAGTGGGCATGATGTGACTGGAAATGTCGGTCTAAATTTTCTTGTTGAGAACAATTGACCGTCTTCTGGCAAATAAGACAAAGTGAGCTAGTCCCACCATGCAGTACAAAAAAATACTTGTCTGTCCATTTCTCTTGGAACTTTCGGTGTTCTTCTTGAATCAACCGTATCCTTCTCTTAGCCACCGGAGCCATGTTACCTACGTTAGCTACATTAACTAGCTGCATTTCCCCGCCGCCATCTTCCTGATTTTCCTGGTTCTCCGGTGGTTGTTCGTTCATAGCTGTCACGTTGTTCTCCAGCTCTTCCCCCTCATTATCAATGTCAATAGATTTACGTTTCTTTTTTATAATGAATTGATCCATGTCTACCAGACTGCAAAATGAGCCAGTAGCAAACTGATATGTGTCAGTAGCTGTAGCTGAGCAGTTCTATTTCGGCCTTTCTGTTCAACAGCTGCGCTTTACTGCCATCTATCTGCCGTCCAGGGAACAATAGATATATTCAATGAAGTGATTCAGGCCTGCATTAAACACATTGCATTGAAATTGTATCATTGTTATGTGTTATGAATGGAAAATAGGAAAATCACTGCGAGCCTCGCAATGAGTACCACTGCTTTAGCCCCTACACTCAGCAGCCCTCACTGTGAGCCATACTGTTGTTTTCAAACCGGACATAAGTGATTGTTCTCTCTGTCCTGTGTTAAGAGTGATGGAGTTACTGATAGTTCTCTCTCTTCTGTCCCTGTCAGGCCTGAACTGAAGGAGTACCTCCCCCGACAGGAAGGGGGCAGCACCAACCTGGAGCAGATCCACTCTATCTCTCTCAGAGACAGAACCACCATGCTGTCCCTCAGCCCCCACGACGCCAAAGCACGCTTCCTCGGTGAGGCACCAACACACACACACACAGCACACATACACACGTGCACGCACACACTTTTATTTTGGCCTTGGTTGTGTAAAGCACTTTGTGATAAATGTATTTGTAAATATATTTAGATTCACTATATCTACAGTATAATGCTGTATAAATATAATTATATTGATTGATTTGCTGCCTCTATCCCCAGAGTGCCTGAGCTCCCTACCTCTGTTCGGCTCTAATATCTTCCTGGCTCAGAAGGTCAGCCATCGCAGTTGCCCCTCGCCCTGCCTGGTGGCTGTCAACCAAGAGGAAGTGTTGTTCTGCCATCCCAAAACACAGGTAATGAATTTACACCCCAGAAACACTGTTGTGTATGGAGGGACACCCCAAACGTACATAATGTAGGCATAGTGTTTCAGGAATTATGAGTGAACTGATCGATCATGATGGATTTTATGGATCTATGGCTTTGAAAGATGTCTGCTATTATTAATGTTTTAATCATTACTAGTTCACATCTACTAATGCTTTCTAATAATTTTCCTGTGTTATTCAGGAGCGGGCGTTTGTGATCCCGTTGGTGGAAGTGCAGTCACTGAGCTTGGTCAAACCCAAGCAAGACAAGAAGGTGCCAGGAGTGGAGATCAAATACGGCAACCCAGGACGCCCAAAAAACATCACCGTCCACCTCAAACAGGTGAAGTACTACTCAGTACACAGTAGGCTATGACAATGCGGTGGTCACCAACCCCCAGTCCCGTGTAGAGATACATGGAGAGCAGAATTTAGTTGGAGCTTTCCAGGACCCCAGGTTGGTGAGCGCTGGTGTATGGGTTAGTTGTGGAAGCTGTGAGGTTAGACAGTGGAAGGGATATGGGTTAGACAGTGGAAGGGATATGGGTTAGACAGTGGAAGGGATATGGGTTAGACAGTGGAAGGGATATGGGTTAGACAGTGGAAGGGATATGGGTTAGACAGTGGAAGGATATGGGTTAGACAGTGGAAGGATATGGGTTAGACAGTGGAAGGGATAATGGGTTAGACAGTGGAAGGGATATGGGTTAGACAGAGTGGAAGGGATATGGGTTAGACAGTGGAAGGGATATGGGTTAGACAGTGGAAGGGATATGGGTAGACAGTGGAAGGGATATGGGTTAGACAGTGGAAGGGATATGGTTAGACAGTGGAAGGGATATGTTAGACAGTGGAAGGGATATGGGCACTAAGGGCAGCGCACGTTAAAGATGCAACCTGAACGCTACTCATGTTGTGTGTGTGTGGTGTGTGTGTGTGTGTGTGTGTGTGTGTGTGTGTGTGTGTGTTGTGTGTGTGTGTGTGTGTGTGTGTGGGTGTGTGTGTGTGTGTGTTGTGTGTGTGTGTGTGTGTTGTTGTGTGTGTGTGTGTTGTCTTTTTTCTCTGCCCCACAGGCTAAGGAGTTGTGCCACATCGTTGCTGTCATTATGGAGAAGCTGGTACAACCACCCATCAATAGTTCTGTCTCTAGCCGCAACTAGTAGCCGCACGCACACAGACACACACACACAAACACCTACCCACACAAACACCTACCCACACAAACACCTACCCACACACACACTCTTAGAGAGGGAGCCTGCTGATACCCTCAGCCTAGATGTCTCAGGATCAGCCGATTGATAAACGGGCCTGCGCTGATGATTATCAATGCCTAGATATTTTTATCTACAACATTTAGTTATAAAACATGGACATATTACAGCTATGAGTACCAATGAATGTCCACATTTTTAAATTCCTTTGTATGTGTTTATATAACCAATGCATCAATGTGAAGATTTATTTGCAATAAATGTTTGTGTAATTTAAGGCCAGGCACCACATCCTCACAGGGTCATTTTTTCCCCTTAATCAATATAACAATTAACTTTTACCAGTTGAATGCAGACACAATTGTAATATTTTTTTGTATTACAATTCTTCTGAAATATTTACTTTAAATATGCAAATGATGCAATATCTAATTAAATGGGCACATATTTGCATATCATGCAAATCTATTTTTCTGGACACTGGATAAAGTCAGTCTAAATATTTTGGTTTCATTTTGTTAAGACACTCCAGGACCGGACTTGTCCAGAGCAGATTGTGGATAAATACTTGTTATCTTTCTATCTGTGAAATTCTAGACACGCACATAAAATGTATTTTTGGCGCATTTTTCCAATTAAAATGTTATCTACAATAAAAAATGTACAACATACAATATATGTACAAAAGTTTGTGGACACCCCTTCAAATGAGGTTATTCGGCTATTTCAGCCACACCCGTTGCTGACAGGTGTATAAAATCGAGCACACAGCCATGCAATCTCCATAGACAAACATTGTCAGTAGAATGACTCAGTGACTTTCAATGTGGCACGGTCATAGGATGCCACCTTTCCAACAAGTCAGTTCGTCAAATGTCTGCACTGCTAGGGCCGCCCTGGTCAACTGTAAGTGCTTTTATTGTGAAGTGGAAACATCTAGGAGCAAAATTGGCTCATCCATGAAGTGGTAGGCCACACAAGCTCACAGAATGGGACTGCCAAGTGCTGAAAAACGTAGTGATTCAAAATTGCCTGTCCTCAGTTGCAACACTCACTACAGAGTTCCAAACTGCCTCTTGAAGCAACGTCAGCACAAGTACTGTTCGCCACAAGCTTCATGAAATGGGTTTCCATGGCCAAGCAGCTGCACACAAGCCTAAAATCACCATGCGCAATGCCAAGCGTCGGCTGGAGTGGTGTAAAGCTCAGCGCCATTGGACTCTGGAGCAGTGGAAACTCGATCTCTGGAGTGATGAATCACGCTTCACCATCTGGCAGTCCGACGGACTAAACTGGGTTTGGCGGATTCCAGGAGAACGCTACCTGCCTGAATGCATAGTGCCAACTGAAGTTTGGTGGAGGAGGAATAATGGTCTGGGGCTGTTTATCATGGTTCGGGCCCCTTAGTTCCAGTGAAGGAAAATCTTTCAAGGAAAACATTACAGCATACAATGACGAACTAGACGATTCTGTGCCTCCAACTTTGTGGCAACAGTTGGGGAAGGCACTTTCCTGTTTCAGCATGACAATTCCCTCATGCACAAAGCGAGGTCCATACAGAAATGGTTTGTTGAGATTGGTGTGGAAGATCATTTGGATAGCCGACTGTGAGCCAGGCCTAATCGCACAACATCAGTGCCCGACCTCACTAATGCTTTGGTGGCTGAATGGAAGCAAGTCCTCTCAGCAATGTTCCAACATCTAGTGGAAAGACTTCCCAGAAGAGTGTAGGCTGTTAAAGCAGCAAAGGGGGGACCAACTCCATATTAATGCCCATGATTTTGAAATGAGATGTTGGACAAGTCCACATACTTTTGGTCATGTAGTGTATCAACAAATCCTTCATGGGAAGTCTGGAGAATATATTTAAGGATCACCACACAATGTGTTGTACATGCAGAGGAAGAGGGACTTTCGGGAAGTGGCAGTTTTAAGAACACTGAATTTGGAGGCCAAATGCCTTTTTATACTCAATCACCATCTCTTCAAAGTAGGTTACTGAATATAGTCCAGTTTGCAATGGTCTTTTAAATTATTGGTAATTTAATGTAGTGAGTTTTGAAATGATTGATATATGTCCATTTTAAAGTGGCACTATAGTATGATAAATTAAAGAAAATATACATTTTTATCAAGTTTAAAAAAATGTTATGCTTCTTTTTAGAAATGATATATTATTATAAATAAATTAAATAAATCATATTATAAAATACCGACAAATCTCAAAATGTATAGGTAGAAGCAAAAATGTCATTTCAGCCATTTTAGCCAAATATTTTTGGGATTGATGTTCTTGTTTACTTTGTGTATAACTATGAAAAAGCTTGATGAATAAAGTATTGTTGTTTAAATTCTATGTGAACATGTATTGCTAATGGAAAAACTATGTTATAAAGAGATACTGTTTTCCAGCTGTGTTTAATTTGATAGGCCTATAAAATCGCAAACTGATCTGTCCCATTCTTACATTACTACAGTATGGAAACAACTTCTAGCCCAGAAGCCTGCAGTAGGCCTACCTGCCTGGCAATCCTGGAATCTTTGCAGCCTACTGGTAGGTTCTAATTTCTGGTACAATAATCCAGACCAGTGGAGGCTGCTGAGGGGAGGACGACTCATAAGAATGGCTGGAATGGAATGGCATCAAACTATGTGTTTGATGTATTTGATACTATTCTACTTATTCCGCTCCTGCCACTACCACAAGCCCGTCTTCCCAAATTAAGGTGCCACCAACCTCCTGTGTTCCAGACAGACTCCGAGAAAAATCAAGCTAGATTTATTCATCACACTGTGTTGCAGCTGCAAAAGACAATCTACAGGTCACACAAGCACATAGATGTATCCCTTTCTGACTAAAATCCACTTCTGACCAGACCCCCCCTACCGTATGTCTAGGATGAACAACCAGTCTCCGTTGCTGAGCAGAAACTGAGTCCGTTCCTCTTGGTGTTATCGTGTCCCAGAGTCCAGAGCCTTCGCACTCCTCCGTGCCTTTCGCAGGTCTTCTTATCGCTGCGCTCCCGAGTGGCGCAGCGGTCTAAGGCACTGCATCTCAATGCTAGAGGCGTCACTACAGACACCCTGGTTCGAATCCAGGCCGTATCACAACCAGCCTTGATTGGGAGTCCCATAGGGCGGCGCACAATTGGCCCAGCGTTGTTAGGGTTTGGCCGGGGTAGGCCGTCATTATAAATAGGAATTTGTTCTTAATTAACTGACTTGTCTAATTAAATAAAGGTTACATAACATTTACATCAGTCAGGAGAGGCTTTGAGTTATTGGTAGTAGACATTCCTACAGTCTACTGCTGTCCACTAGATAACTGCACTTCTCAAACACCTTAAACCTCACACTACTTTCAATCTCGAAGAATATATAAAAAAAAACTGCATATTCATTCTAAGAGTATATAATGACACAAAACTGTAAAGTTATAAAACAGTGATTATGGTCTATCAGAACTAACCCCAGACACATGGCTCCTATTCAACCCTGACATGCTGACCACACAGCGCGAGCGCGACCATTGCAAAATACATTTACACATACAAGTTATTCAATCATTGCGCCCACACTGCACGCTAAAATAGAACTTGGTTCTGTTTGTGATGCTTGATGCGCTGCAAGTCCCGCCTCTCCCATCTCCTCATTGGTTTTTAGCAGCATATACCCACTTGGGTGATTTGAAAGATGAACTGAGGTCCACGCTCCAGTCCAGTTGGAGGTGGTAATGCACCTTAAAGTTGGTTGCCAACCGCCATATGAAGTCCAAAGAAGAAGAAGACCCTAAGGAGGAGAGATGACTAGAAACGAACTCGGTTTATTCTTTTATCTGTGGATTCATTGTCGGAGTAGAGGACCTTGTGCATTTCAGGTAAAATAACAACCCAATGTTTATTTCCCAGGACAAATGATCTAGCAACAGCAAGCTAGCTAGCTAAATTGACATACATGTTTAATGCTTTTTGACCTGTCCCCAAATTAATATAGTTGGTTCAGAGTTCGTTTTGATATTTCAACCTGCGTGTCCTGATCGGGTCTGGTTTGGGTGGACAAAATCAACATGTGCTCGAGCGGTCTGGTCAATATGTTATGGAATCATTCTTGCACTCAGAGACAGGCCCCCTTTATCTCTGCCCAAACACAATACACATAGATCATTCCATCTAACCCATACCATGATAATTACTACTGCTAGGCTAATTATACAATTATAAACAGATTACAACAGGCTCAAGTCAAATGGTGTCAAAATAAACCAAAGTTAATTTGTCACATGCACAGGAAACAATGAAATGCTCTCAACAGTTTATCGGTCACATGCACAGGATACAGTGTAAACGGTACAGTGAAATGCTCTCCTCAACAGTTTATCGGTCACATGCACAGGATACGTGTAACGGTACAGTGAAATGCTCTCCTCAACAGTTTATCGTCACATGCACAGGAACAGTGTAAACGGTACAGTGAAATGCTCTCCTCAACAGTTTATCGGTCCATGCACAGGAACAGTGTAAACGGTACAGTGAAATGCTCTCTCAACAGTTTATCGGTCACATGCACAGGAAACAGTGTAAACGGTACAGTGAATGCCTCCTCACAGTTTTATCGGTCACATGCACAGGAACAGTGTAAACGGTACAGTGAAATGCTCTCCTCAACAGTTTATCGGTCACATGCACAGGAAACAGTGTAAACGGTACAGTGAAATGCTCTCCTCAACAGTTTATCGGTCACATGCACAGGAACAGTGTAAACGGTACAGTGAATGCTCTCCTCAACAGTTTATCGTCACATGCACAGGAACAGTGTAAACGGTACAGTGAAATGCTCTCCTCACAGTTTATCGGTCACATGCACAGGAAACAGTGTAAACGGTACAGTGAAATGCTCTCCTCAACGTTTATCGGTCACATGCACAGGAAACAGTGTAAACGGTACAGTGAAATGCTCTCTCAACAGTTTATCGGTCACATGCACAGGATACAGTGTAAACGGTACAGTGAAATGCTCTCCTCAACAGTTTATCGGTCACATGCACAGGACAGTGTAAACGGTACAGTGAAATGCTCTCCTCAACAGTTTATCGTCACATGCACAGGAACCAGTGTAAACGGTACAGTGAAATGCTCTTCTCAATAGTTTATTGGTCACATGCACAGGAAACAGTGTAAACGGTACAGTGAAATGCTCTCCTCAACAGTTTATCGGTCACATGCACAGGATACAAGTGTAAACGGTACAGTGAAATGCTCTCCTCAACAGTTTATCGGTCACATGCACAGGAAACAGTGTAAACGGTATCGTGATACACTCTCCTCAACAGGGCAGTGTACTCTATCATTACATTTGAGTAATTTAGCAGATGCTCTTATCCAGAGCGACTTACTGACTTAGTGAGTGGATACATTTTTCTACTTTTTCCCTGTGGGAATAGAACCCATAACCCTGGTGTTGCAAACACTATGCTCTACCAACTGAGCCACACGGGATCCATAAATCTTCACACACACAAAAGTTTAAGTTTGTTTTGTTTGTTTTATTGGTGGGCTCATTATTTACTGCTACAACAGGTCTGGTTTGTGGCAGAGAAGCCGTGTCTCTTCAAGCTATCCAAAGTTCACACACCTTGCACAGTCTTCACAATTTGCTACGTTAATATTAAATCTAACAAGGGTTTCAGTTTGATTCCACTCCCCCCCCTATAGATCTACTTGACATTTTTAAAGTGAAATAAAATTACAGAACATTTTCAAAATTAATAAAAGACTAAGATGTCTTGATGTTGTCACACCTCTTAGATGAGCGGTTCTGGTTCTGACTGACATTGGTGTACAAAGCGTTCTGAACCCTGTAGGGTCCCGTGCCTTATAAAGCCAAAAAGCCTAATCGGTCTGCTCAATTAAATTAAATTCAAGGGGCTTTATTAGCATTGGAAACATTGCCAAAGCAAGTGAAATGGATAAACAAAAGTGAAATAAACAATAAAAAGTGTACTGTAAATATTACACTCACACAAGTTAAAGTACAAAAGGGAAAATAAATAAACATAAATATGGATTGTATTTACAATGGTGTTTGTTCTTCACTGGTTGCCATTTTCTTGTGGCAACAGGTCACACATCTTGCTGCTGTGATGGAACACTGTGGTATTTCACCCAGTAAATATGGGACTTTATCAAAATTGGATATGTTTTCAAATTATTTTGGGGTCTGTGTAATCTGAGGGAAATATGTCTCTCTAATATGGTCATATATTTGGCAGGAGGTTAGGAAGTGCAGCTCAGTTTCCATCTCATTTTGTGGGCAGTGTGCACATAGCCTGTCTTCTCTTGAGAGCCAGGTCTGCCTTCGGCGGCCTTTCTCAATAGCAAGGCTATGCTCACTGAGTCTGTACATAGTCAAAGCTTTCCTTAAGTTTGGGTCAGTCACAGTGGTCAGGTATTCTGCCGCTTTTTACTCTCTGTTTAGGGAATCACGTTAGCATTAGACTTTTTTTTGCACTTTTGTAGCTTCAAAATGACTATATTGCCATAATGAGTGAGATAAAGTGATACAGTAACACTTGACATCCAGTTCTTATACATTGTAGTAATAACCTTGTGATTACTACAATAGCAACATTGTTGTTACCTAGGACTTTGTAAACTAATTTATAATTCCATAATAATGGAGTCATTACAGAAGTGGAATAAGAAAGTCACTATATCTCTTGTACAGTAGTTACAAAAACTCAGCTCATCTTCGCAATTAAAATGCAATACCAGAGTATGACTGTATGTAACGACATGCAAATAAAATGTTGCTCCAAAAGTAATTACAGTTTTATTACACAGGCAAATCAAAAAGTATTGGTCACATACACGTGTTTAGCAGATGTTATTGCGGGTGTAGCGAAATGCTTGTGTTTCTACTTCAGACAGTGCAGTAATATCTAACAATTTCACAACAAATACCTAATTACAAACAAATCTAAGTAAAGGAAATAAGAATATATAAATATATGGACAAGCAATGTCAGAGCAGCATAGACTAGTAAATACATATGAGATGAGTAATGCAAGATATGTAAACATTATTAAAGTGGCATTATTTAAAGTAACTAGTGATCCATTTATTAAAGTGGCCAATGATTTGGGTCTGTATGTAGGCAGCAGCCCCTCTGATGGCTGTTTATCAGTCTAAGATAGAAGCTACATCTGTACTGACCGCGCCTTCTGGATGATAGCGGGGTGAACAGGCAGTGGCTCGGGTGGATGTTGTCCTTGATAATCTTTTTGGCCTTCCTGTGACATCGGGTGCTGTAGGTGTCCTGGAGGGCAGGTAGTTTGCCCCCTGTGATGCGTTGTGCAGACCGCACCACCCTCTGGAGAGCCCTGCGGTTGAGGGCGGTGCAGTTGCCGTATCAGGTGGTGATACAGCCTGACAGGATGATCTCAATTGTGCATCTATAAAAGTTTGAGGGTTTTAGATGACAAGCCAAATTTCTCTGATATAAAGTATTTTTTTTTCAACGTGCGTCCATTTTTATATCAGTGCGTTGGTAACAACCTAACCATGAAGAAACTTCTATTCAATCTAAAAAAAAATTGCCTCATGTAGCAAATGAACAATTCAATGTTTTGTTGACCAAATTCGACACGCTCTGATGGACCACCCTACAAAAAAAATCCTTACTTCGTGGGCTTATTTTCTTGGACCGCTTTTGCACAGATTTTGTGCAGAGTACAACCTCACGCTTCACCTCTTACTCTCTGGTTAAGCAGTAACCTACTCACCTTTGAAAAATATTACAGAGAGATTGAAAATCCAGAAAAGAGACGTTAAATTCTACAACTACCTAAAAGGAAGCGATTCCCAAACCTTCCAGAACAAAGCCATCACCTACAGAGAGATGAACCTGGAGAAGTGTCCACTGAGCAAGCTGGTCATGGGGCTCTGTTCACAAACACAAACAGACCCCACAGAGCCCCAGGACAGCAACACAATTAGACCCAATCAAATCATGAGAGAAAAAAAGATAATTACTTGTCACATTGGAAAGAATTAACAAAAAAACTGAACTAGAATGCTATTTGGCCCTAAACAGAGAGTACACAGTGGCAGAATACCTGACCACCGTGACTGACCCAAACTTAAGGAAAGCTTTGACTATGTACAGACTCAGTGAGCATAGCCTTGCTATTGAGAAAGGCCGCCGTACTCTAGAAGACAGGCTATGTGCACACTGCCCACAAAGAATTTGTAGCCAATTTTGATAAACTCCCATATTTACTGGGTGAAATACCACAGTGTGCCATAACAAGATTTGGGCAACCAGTGAAGAACAAACACCATTGTAAATACAACCCATATTTATGTTAATTTATTTTGCCTTTTGTACTTTAACTATTTGCACATCGTTACAACACTGTATATATACATAATATGACATGGTTAATGGCTTTATTATTTTTGAACTTCTGTGAGGCTAATGTTTACTGTAAATTATTGTTGTTTATTTCACTTTTGTTTATTATCTACTTCACTTGCTTTGGCAATGTTCACATATGTTTCCCATGCCAATAAAGCCCCTTGAATTGAAATGTAATTGAGGATAGACCGTATTTCAAAATAAGACGGTCGATTCGTGTCTAGACCGTAAAAATAGGACTTGCCCCTCCTACACACGCCAATCAAAACCCTTATCAACAAAAGAGACAATAGTCCACCTATGGCAAGCCCTCCAGGAATCTCAACCTATCACAACCGTACTTCACCGCTTCCAACAAAAAAATGCCACTCCTTCACGAACATGGCGTTTCACTAGTGTACTGTACACTGGCTTTTCGAGATAAAATTGAGGTTTAAACGGTGTGACGAGAAACAGACCTCGTTGCAACCTGAACGTGAGTATGACAAATATGCGGATATATTTGGTGCATTGACAGTGGTGTCATTTGCTCTGTAAATTGCTTAGCGCGCAATTGCCAATTATCGCAGGCGTCTCTTGACATCGATAAGAAAACGAACCTTGACGTTGCAAATGGCAATGCTAGCTAGCTTAACTCGTATTAGCTAGCTGGCGAGGAATCGGACACAGCGCTTTAGCTGGCAACATTGATACTTGTTTTTGTCACACAGCATTGATTGTGTGAAGTTTTAGTTAGGTGCATTGCATTCTTGTTTTTCCATGGCAGAATCTGCGGACACTACCATTGACTCAGTTATCTAGATGGCATGTGAAACCATAAGCTCCATATGCACACTAAAACCGGAAGTCAATATAAAAGCATCATGACATGTGGGCTATCGCTCCTCGCCTCTCTCCCATAGACGACAGTGTAAGTACAGGTCAAATCAGTGCAAGGATATCCAAGGATAAGCATACTCAAAGTGATTACATTAAATCTATTGTACATTTGTCAGCAACGAATAGTTCTGTTTCTGACGTAAGTTCTTGTTGTGAATGAGCTGGCTATATAAGTTGATGACGTGTTTCCGTATGTGTATGTGTACAGTATGTGTACAGTAGTTTGCACCAGTTGCTTATTGGACTGCATTCTTACACCATGTATACATGTAAAGTATATTATCATACAAGTTGGGTGTGGTTCCTGTATCTGTTCAGCTGAAACTATCAGAAAGACATCCGTCTCTACCTCTTTCCCACTGTAGTCATGTAGCCCACAGATCTACTAACCTATAGCCTACTGACCTATAGCTAGGGTATGAAATCACCGCTGACTGACTGCTTATGCCAATACCATAATAACTTCTTTCCCTTTTATTGATCTCTTCCCCACACAGATCTACCCAGCCATTCGTGACTACAGTAACTAGCCTCCAAAAACGACATCTCCCAGCGTACCCTGCAGTGAGTCCATGTGGGCGTGCGTGGTCATCCCCTCAGACTGGCAGAGCAGGCTGACATAGCGGTGCCAGGAGGGGGCCAGTGGGTGACATTGTCCTCCAGCAGAAGTTGGGGATCGAGGGGACATTCGGAGGGTGAAGGCGCTGCCTATGCTCGTCTGGTGTGTGAGAGACTCGGAGCATGGTGAGAGGCTGTGCTGGTTGCCATGGAGCTACAGGATAAAAAGCAGGTGAGTTTCCTAGCGCCCAGCGACGTCAGCTGGCTCCCTGAAGTGGGCTGTTTGTGAAACAGAGACTTTGTGTGTGTGTGTGTGTGTGTGTGTGTGTGTGTGTGTGTGTGTGTGTGTGTGTGTGTGTGTGTGTGTGTGTGTGTGCGCTGACTGATCCCCGCAGACCGCTCTTCCAAGGTTTTTTGAAGTTGGCCTATAAATGTAAGCTATTCATGACAGACACATTGAAACCGTCTTTGTTCTGGTGTCTCAAAAGAGGAACTGGACTGTCAGCTCGTTATCATGAGTCTGTACTTTAAAAGCAGTTAGCTGAAGGTTGACAAGTGTCAGCAACCACACCATCCGCTCTCTTTCTCAGCCTCCTCCCTTTCTCTCACCCCGCTCTGCTGTGGAGTATTTTTCTCCGCTCATACAGGAGTAATAAAGGCCTAGAGTATATCAGTTAAAATAATATGAGTTGGATAGTGATTTATCAGGGGGTGCTGTCTCGGCACCATTACTTCCCGCGGCTATGAAGTTAGAATGGGTTCTAACTTTTTACTTTTTTACTTTACAATTGTACAATTTATTCTCCCTGCATATTAAAACCGAACACAAGATGATTCAAACGGTGAACCTGATGTACATGATGAGCTGATGCCCACTAAGCTGTGAGGATTTTCCTACAATATTCACAACATATTGAGCAATTATAGTCTGTAAAATTACTTTATCAAACCAGCTGCAGATGAAACAAAGTAAATTCTCTCCTCCCTCTCTCCCTAATTTTAGCTTGCGGCTATAACTGTCTAGCTGGCTAGATTTCGGATATTTACTAGCCGATACCAGTGACAAACTTGGGTATGTTATCAACATATGGTAATACACAAACAAAATCAAGCTCACTTATTTTGCCAGCTAGAAAGAAAAGGCCACAAATGAATTCAGAAACGGAGGAAGCTAACGTTAGCTGATGCCTCTTCATCAAGAAGCAAGTGTGACAACATTTAACCTAAGACTTTCCCATTAAACAAAATCCACAGTCCACTCCTCCAAAGAAAGCCTGTCTCCAGGACTTCTCCAAAATGACCCCAGATCCACAATCAGATCCATGACCAAAGCATCGCAGGCAGGCTCTATTGAAAACTCCCCCGGCATCACAGACGCCATCCATCGAGCCATCCACACACACAGAGCCCAAGTGCAGCCAGCCAGCGGCTCCCAAAACACAACTCATGCGGCTAGCTCCAGAAATAAACTATCCACCCCTCTAAAGAAAACATGGCTCCTTTCATCGCCATGTCACCAGATCCATGATCGAATACATGGCCGAGGCGTCGTGTTTCATTTTAGCCCGCAATCCACGCATACGCACACAGTTTTGGCCCCAGCTACAGGGCTCTATACAAAAACATTGATCTCCATCGCGAACAAAACGACTATTTTCCTATAGGCTTGTACTATCTAGCATGACAGCACCAGCAGTTGGCTACCAACAGCTGGCAGACATGTTCATTTGGTTACTTTAGCGTTATTCAGTGTTATTTAGATGGAAGATGTGATCTAAATGCAGAAGTTCTATAGCTAGCTAACATTAGCATAGAGGTAGTAAGCTAGCTCTTTCACCTACAGTACTTTCGGAAAGTATTCAGACCCCTTGACTTTTTCCACATCTTGTTACGTTACAGCTTTATTCTAAAATGGCTAAATTATATTTTTTCCCATATAAATCTACACATAATACCAAACTGAGCAATCAAGGGAGAAGAGGATCTTGAGACGATCTGAGCTTGAGAGGCTCTGCAAAGAAGAGTGGGAGAAACTCCCCAAATACAGGTGTGCCAAGCTTGTAGCGTCATACCCAAGAAGACTTGAGGCTGTAATCGCTGCCAAAGGTGCTTCAACAAAGTACTGTGTGAAGGGTCTGAATACTTATGTAAATGTGATATTTTTATTTATTCATATTTTTTCATAAATTTGCAAACATTTAAACTGTTTTTGCTTTGACATTATGGGGTATTTTGTGTAGATTGATGAGGGGAAAAAACAAATCAATTTTCGAATAAGGCTGTAATGTAACAAAATGTGGAAAAAGTAAAGGGGTCTGAATACTTTCCGAATGCACTGTACCTGATGAAGCCCTGATCGTAACCTGTCTCTGCAGCTGGCTGCTTGTTACATTGTTGGTAGGGACAGCATCCACTTTGAAAAGCAACATTTTGCTGAAGCACCCTCCGTTGTTGATAACCATGGAAGTTCTCCAGGATGAAATGTGCCCCGCAGATGGACGAGTGGATGGCCAATTCGTCCGCCTCATTCTCACAAATGAATCCTACTTTCTACAAAGTGTTCATTTGAGTGACCAGAGTTATACTCACGTTTGCATAGTGCTGCTACTCCCTGCTACCACACAAAGGTTGGGTCCCTACCCCCCTTGTTTTAGGGGTCTGGGGTTTGTTATGTAGAAGGACTAAGCTCAGTTTGGGTGACTTTTTAAAAGGACTTTCTACTCCAAAATGAAGGAAAATATATATATTTCCACCTCCCAGAAATGGTTAAATTATTTGTTAAAATTATTTTCACATATAGCCTATGCATGGTTTGTATTATCAGGTATGCTATTAGCAGGAAGAATTATTACCTGTAGCCCAGCTAATGCAGCATAGTGGCTAGAAACAAATAGGCTGAAGCATGGGGTTGCCTCTGCGTTTACCCTGTTGGGCTAATCATTAGCTAGATCCCAAATGGGATATTTTAACTAGTTAGCATCCTATTGATGAATTTTAAGTCCCCCCAAAAAATTGCATAAACACTAAATATAAAGTAGGACTATCTTGTTTGGTTAACTTGGGGCCACTCCACCACCTGGGGTAATGTCTGTACTTCTCACAGAAACCACTTCATGGCAGTTTTCCCCCCTACAATTTCACTGGTGACCACTACTCTTGCTCAACTGAAAGTGTTTTGAGGTCGGGTGGCATTTTACCCCGAGTTACCCTACAAGTTACACATGTTACATTTAACCCCACTTTCCCCTATGCACTCACAGGGAATAGCAGTGGTAACTTGCTGAACCATGCCACTGCTAAAAACTCTTACTTTGAAATGTTGCAGTTCGCGCATATTTAGGAGTTAAAAGTAGGAATGGAAAGCTGGCGACCTCTTTTTAACAAAGGCCATTAACTTCTGTTTTCCCTGCAATTGCGAGAATTGTTATGCATTGACCTCTTGTCAGAATGCATGTTTCTCTCCCTATAGCACTCGTAACTTGTTCCTCAAGGAATATTTATCTCGCATAAAACACACAACAAGCCGACTAGGTAAATAGATCAATCTGACAACATCAGAGTAGAATAGTTTTTCTTTTCATTACTTGTTTTGTTTGCAGAGGAAAAGTAAATGTGGACTGTAATTTTGTGGTGGCGCACCACCACAGCTAAACAACTGCTGCGGAAACACTGCAAGGCACAACCTTCAATACAGGTTCTCTTCTTCTTTCCACCCATGCACTATTTCTTTCAGCTTTCATATGCCTCCACTCTTTTTACACTATCCTGTATCATCTAGCCAGACATTGCAGAGGCACATTCAGTCAGAGCTAGTCCAGCTGGCACTGGGCTGTGGCTGAGCTAGACCAAGATTCAGTTTAGGGCAGAGAGAGAGGTGAGACAGGCTAGCCAGGCATTAGGATTCTGAAGCGGTGTCACCCAGGCTCTGACGTCCGGGTGTGTGTGTGTCCATGTCTAGAGGATTATCTGCTTCTTGACTCTGGAGAATTGTCCGTTTATTTATAGCTGTGTGGGATGTGGAGCTTGAAAACAAAGCTGAGCTGAAATTAGGTGTGTCTGTAGAGTGTGGGAAAAGATTGGGTTCCCACTGACATTAGATATGGCTGTTCCTCTGCAGCTGGCTTCCCTTCCATTGTAACCCTAACCCACTGACATTGAGGTATTGGACTGTTCCTCTACAGCTGGCTTCATTCTGTTGTAACCTAACCCACTGACATTAGGTATGGCTGTTCTCTACAGCTGGCTAATTCTGTTGTAACCCTAACCACTGACATTAGATATGGCTGTTCCTCTGCAGCTGGCTTCCCTTCCATTGTAACTAACAACCACTGACTTAGATATGGCTGTTCTCTGCAGCTGGCTTCCTTCCATTGTAACCTAACCCACTGACATTAGATATGGTGTTCTCTGCAGCTGGCTTCCCTTCCATTGTAACCCTAACCCACTGACATTAGATATGGCTGTTCTCTGCAGCGTCTTCCCTTCCATGTAACCTAACCCACTGACATTAGATATGGCTGTTCCTCTGCAGCTGGCTTCCCTTCCATTGTAACCCTAACCCACTGACATTAGGTATGACTGTTCCTCTGCAGCTGGCTTCACTTCTGTTGTAACCCTAACCACTGACATTAGATATGGCTGTTCCTCTGCAGGCTGGTTCCCTTCCATTGTAACCTACCACTGACTTAGATTGACTGTTCCTCTGCAGCTGGCTTCACTTCTGTTGTAACCCTACCCACTGACATTAGATATGCTGTTCTCTGCAGCTGGCTTCCTTCATTGTACCTACCCACTGACATTAGGTTGGCTGTTCCTCTGCAGCTGGCTTCCCTTCCATTGTAACCCTAACCCACTGCATTAGGTATGACTGTTCCTCTGCAGCTGGCTTCCTTCCATTGTAACCCTAACCCCTGACATTAGGTATGACTGTTGCTCTGCAGCAGGCTTCCTTCCATTGTGACCCTAACCCACTGACATTAGGTATGCTGTTTCCTCTGCAGCTGGCTTCACTTCCATTGTAACCCTAACCACTGACTTAGATATGGTGTTCCTCTGCAGCTGGCTTCCCTTCCATTGTACCCTAACCCACTGACATTAGATATGGCTGTTCTCTGCAGATGGTTCCCTTCCATTGTAACCCTAACACTGACATTAGATTGACTGTTCTCTGCAGCTGGCTTCACTTCTGTTGTAACCTAACCACTGACATTAGATATGGCTGTTCTCTGCAGCTGGCTTCCCTTCCATTGTAACCCTAACCCTGACATTATGATGGCTGTTCTCTGCAGCTGGCTTCCTTCATTGTAACCCTAACCCACTGACATTAGGTATGACTGTTCCTCTGCAGCTGGCTTCCTTCCATTGTTAACCCTAACCATGACATTAGGTATGGCTGTTCCTCTGCAGCTGGCTTCCCTTCCATTGTAACCCTAACCCACTGACATTAGGTATGACTGTTCCTCTGCAGCTGGCTTCACTTCTGGTCCGCATAACTATGCTGAGAAATATATAAACGCAACAATTTCCAAGATGTTACAGTTCATCTAAGGAAATCAGTCAATTTAAATGCGTTCATTAGGCCCTAATCTATGGATTTCACATGACTGGTCATACCAATATGTATCTGTTGGTCACAGATACTGTACCTTTAAAAAAGGAAAACCAGTCCGTATCTGGTGTGACCACCATTTGCCTCATGCAGTGCAACACATCTCCTTCGCATGGAGTTGATCAGGCTGTTGATTGTGGCCTGTGGAATGTTGTCCCACTACTCTACCATGGATGTGCGAAGTTGCTGGATATTGGCAGGAATTGGAACATGCTGTCGTACCCGTCGATCCAGAGCATCCCAAACATGCTCAGTGGGTGACATGTCTGAGTATGCATGCCATGGAAGAACTGGGACATTTTCAGCTTACAGGAATTATCTACAGATCCTTGTGACATGGGGCTGTGCATTATCATGCTGAAACATGAGGTGATGGCAGTGGATGAATGGCACGACAATGGACCTCAGTATCTCGTCAAACTATCTCTGTGCATTTAAATTGCCATCGATAAAAATGCACTTGTGTTCATTGTCCGTAGCTTATGCCTGCCCATACCATAACCCCACTTCCACCATGGGGCACTCTGTTCACAACTTTGACATCAGAAAACTGCTCGTCCACACGACGCAATACATGTGGTCTGCGGTTGTGAGGCCGGTTGGACCTACTGACAAATTCTCTAAAATGACGTTTGAGGATTATGGTAGAGAAATTCTTGAACAGCTCTGCTGGGCATTCCTGCAGTCAGCATGCAAATTGCATGCTCCCTCAACTTGAGACATCTGTGGCGTTGTGTGATAAAACTGCACCTTTTAGAGTGGCCTTTTATTGTCCCCAGCACAAGGTGCACCTGTGTAATGAGCATGCTGTTTAATAAACTTCTTGATATGCCACACTTGTCAGGTGGATAGATTTATCTTGGCAAAGGAGAAATGCTCATTAACAGGAATGTAAACACATTTTTACACAATTTTAGAGAAATACGCTTTTTGTGCGTATGGAGAATTTCTGGTATCTTTTATTTCAGCTCATGAACATGGGACCAACACTTGTGTTTATATTTTTGTTCAGTGTAGATGAATGATTAAATTTATAGCATAACATAATCTCTGCTAGAGGTCGACCGATTATGATTTTTCAACGCCGATAACTATTATTGGAGGACCCAAAAAAGCCGATACCGATTAATCGGCCGAAAATTGTTTAAAAAAAATAATATTTTAAACTTTTTTTTATATTTAAAAAATATATAATTTTAATAAAAATGTTATACAGTGGGGAGAACAAGTATTTGATACACTGCCGATTTTGCAGGTTTTCCTACTTACAAAGCCAGAAAATCACATTGTATGATTTTTAAGTAATTAATTTGAATTTTATTGCATGACATAAGTATTTGATCACCTACCAACCAGTGAGAATTCCGGCTCTCACAGACCTGTTAGTTTTTCTTTAAGAAGCCCTCCCGTTCTCCACTCATTACCTGTATTAACTGCACCTGTTTGAACTCGTTACCTGTATAAAAGACACCTGTCCACACACTCAATCAAACAGACTCCAATCCCACTTGTGAATCATGGAGGTGGAATCATCATTCTTTGGGATGCTTTTCTGCAAAGGGGACAGGACGACTCCACCGTATTGAGGGGAGATGGATGGGGCCATGTATTGCGAGATCTTGGCCAACAACCTCCTTCCTCAGTAAGAGCATTGAAGATGGGTCCGTGGCTGGTCATCCAGCATGACAACGGCCCGAAACACACAGCCAGGGCAAACTAAGGAGTGCTCCGAAAGAAGTATCTCAAGGTCTGGAGTGGCTAGCCAGTCTCCAGACCTGAACCCAATAGAAAATCTTTGAGGGAGCTGAAAGTCCGTAATTGCCCAGCGACAGCCCGAAACCTGATGGATCTGGAGAGGTCTATATGGGAGGTCCAAAATCCCTGCTGCAGTGTGTGCGGCAAACCTGGTCAAGAACTACAGAACGTAATGATCTCTTAACTTGCAAACAGGTTTTGTCCAA
>NW_019943533.1:106875-109670 GCF_002910315.2 Salvelinus sp. IW2-2015
ATCTCCACATGCCAGACCAGAGTAGCGGTGTAAGAACATCACTGATATATTTAGACCTTATGCCAAGCTGAGCTGGATCAATAGACGCTGGTGAGAGCAACAACTGTGCCAAAATTATTAGAAATGGAAAGTTCAAGATGACGTCATCACCTCGGTTGGGCTCCATGCAAAGCTCTCACTCGTGGGAGCATCAATTTGTCACGAGAAGGGAGGATCAGCCCAATACACGGCAGGACTGGTCAATGATCCTGAGAGAGCTGGCCACAGTCTCAAAAAAAACCATTAGTAACAGCACGTGGATTAAAATGATTATGAAGCGACCTAAACAACACCATGGATCTTAGAAGGTTTAATCCTGCAATCCCCTCTTCAGATGGTATTAAGTTCTGCTTTTCTGATGTATCAAATACTTATGTCATGCAATAAAATGCAAATTAAATACTTAAAAATCATAGTGTGATTTTTTGGATTTTTGTTTTAGATTCCGTCTCTCACAGTTGAAGTGTACCTATGATAAAAATTACAGACCTCTACATGCTTTGTAAGTAGGAAAACCTGCAAAATCGGCAGTGTATCAAATACTTCTTCTCCCCACTGTATATATTTGTAATAATGACAATTACAATAATATTGAATGAACAATAAACACTTTAGTTTTAACTTAATATAATACATAAAATCATTTTAGTCTGAAATAAATAATGAAACATGTTCAATTTGGTTTAAATAATGCAAAAACAGTGTTTGGAGAAGAAAGTAAAAGTGTAATATATGCCATGTAAAAATGCTAACGTTTAAGTTCCATGCTCAGAACATGAGAACATATGAAAGCTGGTGGTTCCTTTTAACACGAGTCTTCAATATTCCCAGTTAAGAAGTTTTAGGTTGTAGTTATTATAGGACTATTTCTCTCTACCATTTGTATTTCATATACCTTTGACTATTGGATGTTCTTATATGCACTATAGTATTGCCAGCCTAATCTGGGGAGTTGATAGGCTTGAAGTCATAAACAGCGCTGTGCCTCAAGCATTGCTAAGAGCTGCTGGCAAATGCAGGAAAGTGCTGTTTGAATGAATGCTTACGAGCCTGCTGCTGCCTACAACCGCTCAGTCAGACTGCTATATCAAATCATAGACTTAATTATAATAACACACAGAAATACGAGCCTTAGGTCATTAACATGGTCAAATCCGGAAACGATCATTTCGAAATCAAAAGTTTTCTTTCAGTGAAATACGGAACCGTTAAGTATTTTATCGAACGGGTGGCAACCCGAAGTCTAAATATTGCTGTTACGTTGCACAACCTTTAAAGTTATGTCATAATAATGGAAAATTCTGGAAAATTAATTACGGTCTTTGTTAGGAAGAAATGGTCTTTACACAGTTCGCAACGAGCCAGGCGGCCCAAACTGCTGCATATACCCTGACTCTGCTTGCACAGAACGCAAGAGAAGTGACACAATTTCCCTAGTTAATATTGCCTGCTCACAGAAATTTATTTTAACTAAATATGCAGGTTTAAAAAAAAATATACTTGTGTATTGATTTTAAGAAAGGCATTGATGTTTATGGATAGGTACATTGGTGCAACGATTGTGTTTTTTTTGCAAATGCGCTTTTGTTAAATCATCACCCGTTTGGCGAAGTTGAAGTAGGCAGCCAAGCTGTGTGGACAAGGTACTGCTCTGTTTCAGCTGTCATGGGCAGCCAAGCTGTGTGGACAAGGTACTGCTCTGTTTCAGCTGTCATNCTGCTCTGTTTCAGCTGTCATGGGCAGCCAAGCTGTGTGGACAAGGTACTGCTCTGTTTCAGCTGTCATGGGCAGCCAAGCTGTGTGGACAAGGTGCTTTTTGTACCATAAAAGTCCATGAATTTGTGACCTTTGAAATGTTTGAATCATTCTTGAGTGTAATGTGATTTGTGGATTCAAATGCTATATTTTGTGTGTTTCAGGAGGAGGGGGGGGTGGGGACCCTGGGCTTGTCCACTGGTCAGGCTCTGGGAACACTGAGGGACCAGCTCACCACCCTGCTTGACCAGCACCAGACCACAGGCCGTGGCAAACAACCCACTGCACAGGTAGATACCACCGCACACACTCACTCACATACATACATACATACATACATACACACACTCACTCACATACATACACACGGACGCACACACACCCTTTGTTGTAGAGCATAATGAGCTGTTTTGTTTGTTGATGTTATTTTAGGAGCAGTGGGTGAAAAGCTTCCTTCACCATGGCAACCGCCACTCCTGTCTCCATTGGCCGGGAGCCGCCCTCACACTGCTGGTGGTGGTGGGACTTCTCTGTTGTTATGGCGACCAGCCGCAAGGCAGGTGTGTTTGACTGTAGAGCTGGGACAATAGACAGAACATTATCGACACAGACCGTTCCGATAGCGTTTGCTGATATCGTTCATTACGATAAGTAACCTATACTAGAGAAATGTGAAATAAGTTTGATATAAAATAAGTTTGCTAATATGGGTGATTGTCAATGGGACAATTGGTGGCAACAACCATCATACTAGTAGTAGTTTAAAGGATCATTTGAATAAACGGTGGTGCACATTGATGTTATACATTTAGAGTTCTATTTATTGTTATGGCATCAATTCAGGCAATTTATTGCTGTATGGATTTGTGTCCATATGGTCCATTTTTTTAATTTATTGTGGGTGTTATTTAGACTGGGCCTCTGCAAATTGTGGGTGTTGTTTAGACCGGAACGTGGGGGTGTTGTTTAGACCGGAACGTGGGGGTGTTGTTTAGACCGGA
>NW_019943533.1:109695-124223 GCF_002910315.2 Salvelinus sp. IW2-2015
ACGTGTGGGAGGGGGGGGTGATGGTGTTGACCGGGAGACGGGCCGGGGTGGGGGGGTGGTTTGGTGGGGTGTGTGGTAGGGACCTGGGAGAGCGGGGTGTGGGTGTGTGGGAGGGTGTGGTGGTGGTAGGACCGGGGGAGAGGGTTGGTGGGGTGGGTTGGGGTGGTAGGAGGGCCGGGGAAGGGCGGGGTGTGGGGGGTGGTGGTTTTAGGACCGGGGAACTTTGCGGGGGGGGGTAGAGAGGCCGGAACGGCTGGCGGTGAGTGTTTAGACGCGGAACGCTGGGGCGGGGGGGGTGTGTGGTGATAGGAGCCGGAACTTGTGTGGGGGTGATGTGTAGACGCGGGAACTCAAGACCCAAATGTTCTATCAAAGTACCTCACGGTAAAATAAGGTTTGAAAAGCACAGAGGCACCAAACAGTCTGTGTGAATATATCAGTATGGCTCCTCTCCTCCTCTTGTAGTTCTGGGATAGGAGTGGTTGAACCTGCAGCCCTGCCTCATGCTTTCATCTTGCTACTTCATGCTGATGTTGTCATCAGCAGAGGCTGTATATGACTGAGATTGCGACCGGTCTCTAACATCTATCATCTAATCAGCTTCAACGGTGAGAGAAAAGTATGTGGGATGGCGCAAGAAGTGATTTGAGGTATGCATGGGGTGACAGTTGAGATTAAATGGGAGGAAGAACGTTAAGAAATAACACTTATTACTGAGCGTTGGCAAGTATTCTACCAATTCTCGTTTGGTGAGCCCTATATTTTAATTTCCCTTTCCATCTCCTCTCTCCTCACTCCAGGTCTACTCTTCGACTGCAATTTGGTGTATGGGATGAGGTGGTCTTCCCTCCCCTTTACTCCTCTGAATTTCTCTGTCATCCTCTCCTCCCTCCTCCTGTCGCTCCACTGGGCCTACCGCGACTCCAACCTGGTCAACCTGCCTTTGTCCTACTGGAGGGAGACGTCATAGCACTACGGCCAGACAGGAGACATTCGCTTCTCTCAGAGGCATCAATGTACGGCGAGCTATGAAATTAAGAAAGAGGGGTCTGGAGAGAGAGAGAGGGGGTCATGGTTGTTAGATGAGTTAAAGTGAGAGAGAAGAGGGGGTGTAATGTTAAAGGTGAACGCCAGCAGTGAACTAGGGGGGGTGTGATGGTAAAAGGTGAGAGGAAAGAGAGGGGTATGCGTTTGAGGAAGAGGGTGGATGTAAAGCGTGAGAGGGAAAGAGGAATCGACGGGTGTACGATTGGTCGTACAAGTGAGGAGGCAAACGCGAGGAGGCCGTCGTACGATGGTAAAGTGGGAAATTCTTCAGGAGATGATAATAAATGTTAGTGGGTGATGCTCCTCCACACCCTCACTGCTTCAATTCGTGTTACGGTGTTATGTTCTATTGTAAAACTGTGTGTGTGATGAGCTATAAGTTCGGTAACTGTTCTGTGAGGCTGTGTCAATCAGTAGATTCTCAAGACGATCTCCGCATATAAGTCATTCTTTCACTTCAGTGTGCTTATTTAAATCGTGAGAGGGACTCAAGAGAGGGCTCCGTCAGAAGAACAGACGGCTACGAGTGTAGATGGTAAGGTTGACAAGAAGGGAAGAGGGTTGTAGCTTGGTAAAGGTTGAGATTGGGAAAGAGGGGGTGTTAGATGGTAAATGGGTGAAAGGGAGGGTCCTCTTTCGATGATGGGAAAGAGGGCCGGATATGTTTAAAGGTGAGAGGAAAGAGCTGTGGACATAGCGGTCCCCAAACTTGGTGTAGATGGTAAAGGTGGAAGGGAAAGGAGGGCTGGAGATGGTAAAGGTGACGTAGGAAAGAGGGGGGAAGTTAGATGGCTAAAGGTGGCAGGACGAATGGAGCGGCGGGAGATGGTAACAGAGGTTGATGAGGAAAGAGGCGGCGGAGATGCTAATAGGTGAGAGAGGAAGAGAGGGGGTGTAGGACGGTAAAGTCTTGAAGGAAAAGAGCGTGAGATTCGCGTAAAGTCGAGAGGAAAGAGGGGGGTAGATGGTAAAGTAGGAGGGACATGAGAGGGTGTAGATGGTAAAAGGTGATGAGGGAAAGAAGAGGGGTGTAGATGGTAAAGGTGAGCAAGGAAAGAGAGGGGGTTGTAGAATGGTAAATGGTGAGAGGGAAGAGCAGGGGGTGTAGATGGTAGAAGGTGAGAGGGAAAGATGCAGGGGTGTGTAGATGTAAAGGTGAGAAGGAAAGTAGAGGCGGGTTGAGATGGTAAAGGTCAGACGGGAAGACGAGGGGGTTAGATGGATAAAGGTGAGGGGAAAGACGAGGGGGGTGTAGATTGGGGTTGAGAGGGAAAGAGAGGGGGTGTAGATGGTAAGGTGATGAGGGAAGAGAGGGGGGTAGATGGTAAAGGTGAGCAGGGAAAGAGAGTTTAAGAAGCAATACCGAGAGCGACGCAACTGACCGTACGCGTAGCATGACTGCGAACAGCCCGGGAGAGCGAAGCTGCGCATGAAAGATACACTGTACCGCTATAGTATGGAAAGCAGCACGAGGTCCGGTTCCCATCATAAACCGTTAGTGCGGTGTAAACTGCTAAACTAAATGGATGGTAAAGTTGAGAAGGGAAAGGAGGTCTGCGCTGCACATGGCGTGCGTCAATAGTATAAAGCTCGGTAAACGAGTTGAGAGGGGGTATGAGTCAAAGGGTGAGAGAGAGAGGGGAGATGGTAAAGGTGAGCTGAGAGAAAGAGGATTAGATTCGCTAAAGTGGAGAGGAGGAAAAGAGGAGGGTGTAGATGTAAAGGTGAGAGGGAGAAAGAGAGGGTGCGGAATGGTTTAAACGTGAAGGGAAAGAGAGGGTGTAGCATGGATTAAAAGGTGAGTGATAAAGGAGGTTGTACGATGGTAAAGGTGAGAGGGAAAGAGAGGAGAGCAGGTGTAGATTAAAGTGACGGAGGGAAAGAGAGGGTGTAGATGCGTAAATTGACGAGGAAAGAGGGGTGAATGGTTAAGCGAGAGGACAAAGAGAAGGATGTATGTAAATGTGAGAGGGAAAGAGAGGGGTGTAGATGGTAAAGCAGAGAGGAGGGGATAACTGCTTATGTGTGTCTCACCTGATCTCCCCTTCTCCAGGATGACGATCATATATTTCTCGTGGACCAGGTGGACATGGTTCCCACCTCGTTCCCCCTCCCTCCCCCCTGGGGGTGACCAGAAGACGGCCCCAGAGCGCCCCAGCAGCATCCGCCTCTTCCAGGGTGTCGACACGCCCATCCTCGACAGCGATCAGTGCAATGCATCCTCTTTGAGACTTAAACAGTCTGACAAACTTTGATTTTTAAGGTGAACGGTTTGAGGTAATAATTCACCACTAGCTAGTTTGATATCCAACCAATTCTTGCCAGCTCTCCCCATCCTCCGACAACTACGCTTCCAAGGGAGAAATGTCGTTGCGCAAATGCATGACGTGCAGCCCTAGTGTATGCACCCTTTCAGTGCAAAGTCATAGAAAACCTGAAATATGCCGCTCCAGTTCCGGGGTGTAGATGGTAAAGGTGAGAGTGAAAGAGGGGTGTAGATGGTAAAGGTGAGAGGGAAAGAGAGGGGTGTAGATGGTAAAGGTGAGAGGGAAAGAGAGGGGTGTAGATGGTAAAGGTGAGAGGGAAAGAGAGGGGTGTAGATGGTAAAGGCGAGAGGGAAAGAGAGGGATGTAGATGGTAAAGGTGAGAGGGAAAGAGAGGGGTGTAGATGGTAAAGGCGAGAGAGGAGGTGGATACTGCTTATGTGGATGTCTCACCTGTATCTCCCTTCTCCAGGATGACGATCATATAGTTCTGGAGCCAGGTGACATGTTCCCACCTCGTTCCCCCCCTCCCTCCCCCCGGGGTGACCAGAAGAGGGGTCCCCAGAGCCCCCAGCAGCACCGCCTCTTCAGGGTGGTCCGCACGCCCATCCTCGACAGCGTCAGGTGGGCAATGCATCCTCTTGAGGCTAAACAGTCTGACAAACTTTGATTTTAAGGTGAACGGGTTTGAGGTAATAATTCACCACTAGCTAGTTTGATATCCAACAATTCTTGGTCCAGGAGTTCAACTCGAGGAGAAAGTTTGCGCAAATCATGAATGATCATCTAGAGTCATAGGAAACCTGAAATTGTCACGTGATTGTGACGTCTCAGTGTGTCATTTTGAAGCAGTTTAAAGATACAGAGCAGGTTTACCAGACCCACATTAAGTCTAATACTGGTCTAAACAGCATGTTTGTTGTCCAGGATGAGGCTCAAACCGTCTCATGACATCATCTAAAATGACTGGCTGAATCCACCTCTGTGCTTTACAGGAACAGTCTGGACCTGGCTCTGTCTCGACCAATCACAGCCCTGGATAACGAGAGGTTCACCGTTCAGTCCATCATGGCCAAGTTCGCCTGCCCTATTGTACTGGTGAGAAAAGCAAACACAGAAACACAGTTTCTTAATTAAAGCCACTTTGTTGTCCCTCATGTTATCCCTCTCTCCTCCTATAGGTGGCGTTCTTGGTTGTGAATACAGTGCGTTATTTCTTTGACGCCCCTAGCCTCACTCCTGGACGCTTCAACTTCATCCAGCTGCAGGTATGGAGACTCAACACCTCTTCCTGGCCGTGCCCCTTCTCCCTATTTATAGCAGGGTAGTCTAACCTGAGGGGACAGAATCTCTTCAAACCTATAAAATATTCCTATTGTAATAAGTGTTGTGTTCCAGCTGATGGGAGTGCTGCCCATCCTTCCCCTGCTGTTTCCTGTCATGTGGGTGCTGGTCAACACCTATGGAGAGGCTAGCGTCCTGGCTGAGTCCAGCAGAGCTTCTCCTACTGGCCTGGTGAGAAACAAATATACACAAGCGCCATGCGAGACACAGAGAGATGCCTCCTGTGTGGTTTAACTAGCCTCTTCTCTCGCCCCAGCTTGCTAAGTTTTCCGAGGACACTTTAAGCAGCTACACTGAAGTGGTGTCCTCCCAGGTATAACTTCTCAAGTCCTACCCCTGCCTCCCCCCTCACTCCCTCGTTCCCGTCCTCACGCTGCCCGCCCTCGCCCCTTCACCCACCACTGTGAAACCCTGTAGCTAACACACACCCGCCTCATGCATCTTCTTTTGTTGTTCGAGTTTGGGACTCCAATCATCTATTTGGTTTTGCATTGTTTATCCCTAATGTGATTGATTTTCTTCAACTGGCATGATGAGATATCTTGTCTCTTTGGCATTTCTATTGGTTCTCTCTGTCAGCCAATCAGTCTTTCTTCGATCATCCCTAATGGAAGGGCAAATTTGACTCATCTAGTTTGGGCAATTTTTCATCATACCATTTCTTCAGCTAATCACGTAACCCTTTGACTCCCCCCACAAACCCCAGTACTCACCGCCCCCACCTCTACGTTACTGACACATTGGCCCAGTCCAGAACTAACCCCCTCCCTGCTATAGGGCTTGGTTCTGGATCGGCCTTTCCCATGAGCCTGCCACTTCTGTCCTCTAGCTTGCAATGCATGATGGGGAAACTCTGCCTCACTAGCTGTGTACTTCAACTCTCAAACGACTTCCTTTCCTTGTGTCCTTGACTCAAATGCCTTACTTGATGAACATTAATCTGGAAAGGGTCGGAAGGACCTGGGAGAAATATAATTTCTTAAGAAAAGGACTTAAGGAAAGGAAGCATGTGAGAGTATTGGGTCATAATCCCTGATTGCATCGCCTGGACTGTAGGCACACTGAAGACATCTAAAATGGCGTCTACAAATACTGTGTTTACTCACATTTAGGTTTCAACCATTTTGGGGAAGATGAAGGTGTTCTAGAGGTGTTTTCTACTCCACTTTGCCACTAGTAGTATACAGTGCCTTCAGAAATTATTCAGACCCCTTGACTTATTCCACATTTTGTTGTGTTACAACCTGAATTGAACATGGATTAAATATATTTTGTTTACACACAACACCCCATAATGACAAAGTGAAAACATGTTTTTAAAATGTTGGCACATTTATTCACACCACTGAGTCATACATATTAGAATCACCTTTGGAAGCGATTACAGCTGTGAGTCTTTCTGGGTAAGTCTCTAAGAAGAGCTTTGCACACCTGGATTGTATAATTGCACATTATTATTTTTGAAATTCTTCAAGCTCTGTCAAGTTGGTTGTTGATCATTGCTAGACAGCCATTTTCAAGTTGATTTAAGTAAAACTGTAACTCGGCAACATTCAATGTCGTCTTGCTAAGCAACTCCAGTGTAGATGTGGTATTGTGTTGTAGGTTATTGTCCTGCTGAAAGGGGAATTCCTCTCCCAGTGTCTGGTGGAAAGCAGACTGAACCAGGTTTTTCTCTAGGATTTTGCCTGTCCTTAGCTCCGTTCTGTTGTATTTTTATCACCAATCTTTAATGATTACAAGTATATCCATAACATGATGCAGCCACCACTATGTTTGGTAACATGGAGCATTGTACTCAGTAATGTGTTGGATTAGTCCCAAACATAATGCTTTGTATTAATTGCTTTGCCACATTTCATGCAGTTTTACTTCAGTGTCTTGTTTGCAAACAGGATGCATGTTTTGGAATATTTTTCATTCTGTACAGGCTTCCTTCTTTTCACTCTGTCATTTAGGTTAGTATTGTGGAGTAATAACTACAATGTTGATCCATCCTCAATTTTCTCCTATCACAGCCATTAAACTCTGTAACTGTTTTGAAGTCAACATTGGCCTTGTGTTGAAATCCATGAGCGGTTTCCTTCCTCTCCGGCAACTGAGTTAGGAAGGACGCCTGTATCTTTGTAGTGACTTGGTGTGTTGATACACCCCCCAAAGTGTAATTAACTTCACCATGCTCAATGGGATATTCAGTATCAGCTTTTACATTTTTTATTTTTTTACACATCTACCAATTGGTGCTCTTCTTTGCGAGGCATTGGAAAACCCCAGTCTTTGTGGTTGAATCTGTGTTTGAAATTCACTGCTCAACTGAAGGACTTTACACATATGTTTGTGTTACAGGGATGAGGTAGTCATTCATAAATCATGTTAAACACTATTATTGTCATTTTTTTTATTAATTGGTAAACAATTCTTAAAACATAATTCCATTTTGACATTATGGGGTATTGTGTGTAGGCCAGTGACACACAATCTCAATTTAATACATTTTCAATTCAGGCTGTAACACAGCAAAATGTGGAATAAGTCAGGGGGTTGGAATACTTCCTGAAGGCACTGTAGCCCACTATACTGTAGATTATATTGCCTGCAAAATTGAGTCCACTATGTATCAACTATATATTTTTTAGTGGGTGAAAATGCGATGTAGCCTAAATGTGTGCTTGTGTTTGTGTGTGTGCAGGAGATTCTGCGGTGTGTGTGGAGACACCTGGTGGGCGTGCTGAAGGGAGAATCACAGACACTCTGCTATACTTCCAGCCTGCTACACACACTTGGCTCTGTCACTGTAAGTGTGTGTGCTTTTGTGCTTTTGTGTGTGTGTGTGTGCATTTGTGTGTAACTCGCTTTCTTTCTCTAGGTGTTGTGTTGTGTAGATAAACGGGGTGTATTATCCTGGCCTAACCCCAGTCCAGAGACGGTGCTGTTCTTTAGTGGTCGCGTGGAGCCGCCTCACAACGACAGTCAAGAAGACCTGCGAGACGACCTCTCTGTCAACTCCGAGGACCGGGACGAGGTGGGTGGGTGGGTGGTATGTCGTGTCTTCCTATATACCGGTATGGATGCATTTACTTCACTGTTTCTAACACTGTTTCAATGTTTGGTTAAATGTGATACGCCACTCCGCTGTGTGTAACGTCCGTTTTTATTCTGCTACTTGAGTCGTCTCTCTCGCCATGCCCCACCCCCTGTCGCTCAAGGAGCGCCGTTGTTGCTCGACCACGAGACCACTTGACGCTCACTGGTCAGTCTGCATGGTCAATGCAGCAGATGAAACGAGACGTTGACGACAACGATACTGCTTTCCGCTTCGGCTATTTCAGCCACGCCCGTTGCTGACAGGTGTATAAAATCGAGCACACAGCCATGCAATCTCCATTGGCAGTAGAATGGCCTTACTGAAGAGCTATGACTTTCAACGTGGCACCGTCATAGGATGCCACCTTTCCAACAAGTCCGTTTGTCACACACACTGCCCTTCTAGAGTTGCTGTTTGCTTGATTTTTGCACATCTGGGAGTGGCTGGGTGTGGCTGAAATAGCTGAAACCACATATTTATTTTAAGGGGTGTCCACATACTTTTGTATATATAGTGTATATTAGTATGTTTAGTTTTTTTTGTATTTGAAAAAAAATAAATAATAATTGACTAATGTTAGAATTTTTCTTCCACTTTGACATTAGAATATTTTGTGTAAATCGTTGACAAAAAAATGACGAATCCATTTGAATCGCACTTTGTGAGAAGTCCAGGGCTGTGAATACTTTCTGAAGGCACTGTAGCTCCCATTGTCTTCCGTCAGATGGCGCTATCTGACGTGAGACAATGATCTAGTTCCTGTGAGACTCGTTTGATAGGTGACACTGTCTTTTCAGCAGTGGTGGTAAAAGTAAAGATACCTTAATAGAAAATCACTCAGTAAAATACTTCTTGAGTAAAAGTTTTTTTTTTAAATATACTTAAGTATCAAAAGTAAAATTATGAATAATTTAAAATTCCTATTAAGCAAACCAGACGGCACGATTTACAATTTTTATTTTATTTTACGGATAGCCACGGGCACAATCCAACACTCACACATAATTTACAAACAAAGTGTTTCGTGAGTCTGCCAGATCAGATGGATGACCAGGGATGTTCTCTTGATAAGTTTGTGAATTGGACCATTTCTGTCCTGCTAAGCATTCAAAATGTAATAGTATGGAGAAAAAAACAAATTTTCTTTAGGAATATAGTGACCTAAAAGTTATAAAAGATGTACCCCACAAAAATACTTAATTATTTATTTACTTTATTTTAACTTGAGTACTTTACACCACTGCTTTTCAGTGATTGAAAGAGTAATGTCTGATTGGCTGTTCATCCTGTCCATCAGACACAGGAGGGGGAGGCTCTGCTGTGTATGCCAATGATGGATGGGTATGAGCCCAGCGAGACGTCACATGACACTGGCTGTTCGCAAGCACGGGAGACACACACACGCACCAAACACCCCTCAGGATCTAATGTCAGCTTCAGCCACGACACAGATGGAGGGGATCAGGGCCCTGAACAGGTAAAACACACACACACATCCTGTATATAATTCTCTTGTCATCTTACTACACAGCATTTATCTCCCCTCTCTCTCTCCTTTCTCTCACCACCCCTCTCTCCAGGATATGTCGGGTTGCTATGACAACGAAGCGGAGGACTACGTGTGTGACTACCACCTGGAGATGTTGAGTCTGTCTCAGGACCAGCAGAACCCGGTGAGTATCCAGTTTGACGAGCAGGGCTGGCAGTGCCACCTGCCCAGCCTCAAGCCCCTGGGCCTCAACATCCTGCTCAACCTGTGCAACGCCAGCGTCACCCAGCAGCTCTGCCGCTTCTCCGACCACCTCAGTAACCTGGCGCTGCAGGAGAGCCACGGGGCCGTGCTGCCCGTCCACGTGCCCTGGGGACTGTGTGAGCTGTCCAGGCTTATAGGTGAGGAGAGGAAGAGAATCACACACACACAGGAAAGTATACATTTACTCTGTGAACTCCAGACTCATACACACTGACCCCTTCTCTTTCTTCCTGGGTTTCTCTCAGGGTTCACTCCCGGGGCGAGGGAGCTGTTTAAACAGGAGAACCACCTAGCTCTGTACCAGCTGCCCTGTGGGGAGAAGGCCAAGGAGTCTGTCCCTCGACGCCAACATAACTTTACCAAGAGACAACCTCCCATCAGCCACCTCATCTCCCTCTTCATCAGAGACTCCTCTTCCAGTGAGAATAGCTCAATTTGTATTCTTTTTTCTCTATAGTTCTTTGTATTTCTCCCCTCTCACTCATCTCTCTGATTGGTTACTCGCTCTCTCCATCTCTTGCCCTCCTCTCCTTTAACCCTTGACCTCGTTCTTGGAATCGTTTTGTTGCACCTCTGTGACCCCTGAACCTATCACCTCTAGATAACGTCCAGATGTTGTCTCACGGCTCAGCTGACCTCATCCTGGAGGCCTGCACTGATGTCTGGGACGGAACCGACATCTACCCCCTCTCTGGCTCCGACAGGTCAGAACAGCCTCGTGACAGCCTCGTGACAGCCTTGTGACAGCCTTGTGACAGCCTTATAGCAGCCTCATGACAACCATTATTAACCCTTAATATGTCTACCCCCCCCTACAGGAAGAAGGTTCTGGACTTCTACCAGCGGGCCTGTCTGTCGGGATACTGCTCTGCTTTTGCCTACAAGCCCATGCAGGTGTCTCTGTCCAACCAGCTCAATGGGAAATGTGTTGAGCTAGCCCCCGGACCCAACATCTTCTCTGGGGTAGAACTACCCTCCACCACCCCTATCAAACATGTCTCCCGCAGGAACTCCTGGAGCTCTGATGGTGAGGGTGGGACTGAGGGTGGGACTGAGGGGTTGGGAAGACTGGAGGATGCAGGAAGGGAGATGCTGCGACACTCAGAAGATGTGTTGTACATTAGTGTAACTTTGTCTTGTCCCCCTCTTTTCTCTCTCTCTCTCTCTTCATAGAGGGTATAGGAGGTGTGGAGAAGGATGACTGTGTTCAGGCTCTGAGTGGTCAGATCTTCATGGGGATGGTGTCATCCCAGTTCCAGGCTCGTCTGGACACGGTCAGGCTCATAGACGCTCTGGTCACCGCCTGCATACGCTTCGTCTACTTCTCTATGGAGGACGAACTACGCAGCAAGGTGTTGTGTCGTGTTTGGTGTGTGTGTGTGTGTGTGTGTGGTGTGTGTGTGTGTGTGTGTGTGTGTGTGTGTGTGTGTGTGTGTGTGTGTGTGTGTGTGTGTGTGTGTGTGTGTGTGTAGATGTATGTGATGATGATTGTCCCTGTTTTGTGAATTTGGTAGGTGTTTGCAGAGAAGATGGGCCTGGAGACAGGGTGGAACTGTCACATCTCTCTGACCCCAAACAGAGACAGTCCCTGTGACGGCGCCCCCAACAGCCCCGGCCAGTACTCCGTACACGATGAACATCAAGACTCCAGAGATGAGGCAGAGGGGCTGCTGTTACCAGAGGAGGAGACCGCTGATGTCCCCAGCTTCCTGGAGGACTGCAACAGGGTACAGGAACAAATACAGTTTTTTGTCTTCCCTCGTCTGTCCCTTCCCCCTGTCTCATGCTAATCCTTCTGTGTCCAGGCGAAGCTACCTCGTGGTATCCACCAGGTTCGTCCTCACCTGAAGAACATTGACAACGTGCCTCTGTTGGTGCCCCTCTTCACCGACTGTACCCCAGAGAGTGAGTCAGAACATCTCCACTTACATGAAACAAACTTTTCTGTTTTTCAAAAACCGTGGTATTTGTTACGTAGACATTCCTATATTTGAATATACAAATCAATTGACCATGGTATAGGATTGTATTTTATCACAAGATATGCGATGTAGTTTTGCGTCTTACAGCTATGCATGTGTGAGTGCTCTAAATCTCTCTCTTTCTGTGTGTGTGTAGCCATGTGTGAGATGATCAAGATCATGCAGGAGAACAGAGAAGTGACGTGCTGCCTGGGGAGCTCTGCTAACTTCCGCAACAGCTGCCTCTTTCTACAGAGTGACCTCAGGTACACACACACGTAATCACATGTCACAAACACGGCAGCTGCTGCCTAGTTAATTTATAAATAGTCTTTGTTGTGTGTCCATAAGTACGCTTACAACCACATAATAATGCTAGACGTAATGACAGTATGGAGAGAAATACAGATCACACACACTGTTTCCTAAACCCCCCCCCCCCTCCAGCATCGCCCTGGACCCCCTGTACCCGTCGCGGTGTTCGTGGGAGACGTTTGGCTACGCTACAGGAGCAGGGCTGAACGGGGAGGTGGAGGGTCTGTCTCCCCTCAGTCTGTCTGGTCAACTCAACACCCTGGCCTGTTCTGTCACCTTCCACCAGGGGGAGTCAGTCAGCATGGTCAAACTCATAGAACAGGTGAGACACACACACACACACCAGAGGATGTGAGTGGAGCTGGAGCAGAGCATGAGTAATTTGTCTGGAACGTGGAGAGTATAAAAGTGTTTTAAAGTGTCGTCCTTCTCTCCCGCTCTGATTTCTATTTATTTAGCCTACCCCATCACTAATGCACAGAGATGTGGATGAGTCTACCAAGAACTAGGTCACACAGCCTGTAAAATTGATGGCAAGACGATGAATGAACCCATGCTACAGCACCAGAGATGTTTTCATTTCTATACAGGCTATTATAAAAAATTTAAAAAGGAGTAAGTTTGGAACAATACTAAAGTTGTCTATCGACTGTCAAATGTGAGCACAACAGAACCAGTTGTATCTGATCATCAATAGATTAGAGAAATAGCTATTTCTTTTGTAACACGGTGGCCGCATAGCCTACCATCTGGAGATCCTTCTTGGCCCACAGATCCCGATTACGGGATCATTTTCCTAAACAACCGCTGAATTGCAGAGCGCCAAATTCAAAAATAATACTACAAATATTCATGATCATGGAATCACAAGTGAAATATACCAAAACACAGCTTAGCTTGTTGTTAATCCACCTATCGTGTCAGATTTTGAAAATATGCTTTACAGCGAAAGCAATCCAAGCGTTTGTGAGTGTATCAATCAATGCTAGAACAACTAGCCTTAAATTAGCTTGGTCACAAAGTCAGAAAAGCAATAAAATTAATCGCTTACCTTTGATAATCTTGGGATGTTTGCACTCACGAGACTCCCAGTTACACAAATGTTATTTTTGTTCGATAAAGATTAGTTTTATAACCAAAAACCCCCATTTGGTTTGCGCGTTATGTTCAGAAAACCACAGCCTCGTTCCGTTCCTGAAATTCCAAAAAGTATCCGTAATGTTCGTAGAAACATGTCAAATGTTTTTTATAATCAATCCTCAGGTTGTTTTTAACATACATAATCGATAATATTTCAACCGGACCGTAACCTATTCAATAAAAGAGAGAAAGAAAATGGAGAGCTACCCCTCTCGCGCGCAGGAACTAATCAAAGGACACCTGACTCGTTTTGAAAAATCTCGCTCATTTTTCAAATTTAAAGCCTGAAACTATGTCTAAAGCCTGGTCACAGCCTGAGGAAGCCATTGGAAAAGGAATCTGGTTGATACCCCTTTAAATGGAAGAGGGGCAGGCAATGAAACAGGGATAAAAATTAAAAAATCACTTCCGGGTTAGATTTCCTCAGGTTTTCGCCTGCAAAATCAGTTTTGTTATACTCACAGACAATATTTTGACAGTTTTGGAAACTTTGGAGTGTTTTCTATCCTAATCTGTAAATTATATGCATATTCCCACGATCTGGGCCTGAGAAATAGTCCGTTTACCTTGGGAACATTATTTAATTTTTCTTTTTTTAAATTCTGGTCCCTAGCGTCAAGAAGTTAATAGCCTACGACATGTTGAAATGTTGAAGCTTCTTAAGACAGCCTACTTCAAAACCAAATGGTACATAGTCACAAAAGTAAATGGGGTGTTTGTTAAATTATATTTTTAAACAAAATTGAGCTGCATTTTTGGGGGAGGGAGTTTTTAGCGTTTAAAAAAAAAAACGTAACATTTCTTTTTCTTTTCTTTTTTTTTGCATAGTGGGGGACATTGGGTGAAAAGTGGGTTTCCGACCACATTCTCTCTCTCATATATGACATTTCAGGACTTTTTGGGGATTAAAAATGTATTGCCATTCAAAATCCTATTTTCCCTAACCTTTAACCTTAACCCCAAACCTAACCCTTAAGACTAAAATAGCATGTTAACAAATTCAGGACCTGAAAAAAATATACAGACTTTCCAAATTATTCTTGTTTTCCTACCTTGTTGGGACATTCTGGTTCTGATAAGGTAGGAAAACATGTACACACGCACAGACACACAAAGATACAATATATTTTTTTGACATGTATGATTCCTTCCCAGGCACGTCACACCACCTACAGCATCCGCAAGAGCTTCTTGTTCCTGTTGCAGTGTCAGCTGACTCTGGTCCTCATCCAGGTGAGAGAACACCTGTACAGCCAATTCATTTCAGCTATAATGAAAGACCTGATGATGCAACAGTTTCACCTGAATATTTGATTACGTTATTGTTGCTTCCCCTCCCGTTGGTGTAGTTTCTGGCCTGCCTAGCCCAGCTCCCTCCTCCTATGAACATCACTGACATCCTGTGGCTGTCCTGCTTCAGCTGTCCATTGCTCAGGTACCACCACTACTAACCATATAGATTTCACACTCGTGTTATATAGTACAACAGTAGACTTACATGATACTAACCATGTCTGTGTGTTGTGTTGGCAGTGTGTCATTCTTAGGAAAGCCACCAGACAGTTCTGTGATGAATGTAGCCACAGGGAAGAACCAAGATGCCATCCCCAGAAAGGTAC
>NW_019943534.1:0-9509 GCF_002910315.2 Salvelinus sp. IW2-2015
TGTCTCCCATCTCTCTCCCTCTTTCTACCTCGGTCTCCCATCTCTCTCCCTGTCAGGTGGAAGATGAAGGGGGATGGATAATCAGACTGGGTTATGACAGCAGAATGAGTCAGATGCAGGTTAATAATCACATCCTCCACCGCCTGTCTCACATTGGGCTCCCCTCTGTCAAATGGCCCTACCTGCATTTTTCTTCCTTCCTTCCTCCAGCAGGCCTAAAGGGAGACCACCCAGGTTCTGTGKCCAGCTGGAATGCACCGTTCCTGGGTAGGGGAGGCTATGTACCGGGGAGACGACAGAGGGGTTGAAAGCTGTGTCAGGGGAGAATGTGTGGTGCGCCACACAGATATGATGCATATTGTGTCTCCTTGACCCCGCCGTGAACCCTCTCTACACACCGTCCAGTCTCATGTTCCTCTGAAATCAGACCTCAGGGAGCAGAGAGTGCAAGTCAGGGCCGGTTCCAGGCATAGGGGGTCGCTAGGCCCCCCCCCCTCAGTCGGGGTCATAACTTACTGTTGAGAGTTAAAACAGTAGAATACACCAGGTGATAGTTAAACATTTGGTTGTGCATCAGCTGTTGTTATTTTTGTTTTGTCAGTCACTGACAATCACTCAATTAGCCATGTCAGCTAACAACTTTTAGACGGGTAAGTTAGTCGAGCCAGTTATCTTAACATGTAGTAATCATGGCTGAATACCGACCAGGCACACAGGGCACGTGCCCCCGGGGGGCCTGTCCACCAGAGCGCCCTCAATGATTTTGTTAGTCACTCTCACTCAGATATCATTAATATGGCATAAGTCATGGCAAAATGTGTGAAATTGCAGGAAATTAGCTTTAAAACMGCAAAGAAAAACGATCTGTGCTCCATGGCAACATAAGTAGAATTGCATCAAATTTGTTATAAAATTCTACAAAACAAATGTGCAAAATGTGAACTGTAGAAAACTTGCTTTAAAACTGCAACATTTTCTCTACGTCCCATGACAAAATGTGTAGAATTGCAGGAAATTAACTTTAGAATGTACATCCACTAAAAAAACGAATTGTGTGGCTTGGGCCTCAAAAAGTCTGGAGCCGGCRCTGGTGCAAGTCAATGGTCAGGACAATCTAACGGTCTGTCACCAGTGGTATTCAACTGCCAACCAGTCCAGACCATAGAGTGGAACAGGAGTGAAAACGTCCTGGTAGCTCTTCAGGAAATAGGGTTAGAGAACCCTGGAGTAGAACATGTGATCGAATGTGTGTGTGTGTGTGTGCGTTTGTGCACGTACACGCGTTTCTCCGCTGCACACTGGCCCGGTTGCCAGCAGCATCCCGTGAGACGAGGAAAAATAATCAAATGGATATCATACGGTCACAGCGGGTAGCAATAACCTCATTATTATTCTGACGGTAGCCAAACGGCTTCCTGTCAGCGAATCGGTTATTTATTGCACCTCCCGTGCCAACCGTGGGGCACAAACCCTCTGTCTTTTAACCACTATAATTGGCTTCAAGCTGTTTCAGCGCGGAGACAGATGCGCTCGCTTTGTAGAAGAATCTCGAACGAATCATTTCTTAGTTCACCTTCAGCTAGAAGCAGACCATATGATATGGCCATTGTGGACCAAGTATACAATATGATGTCCAACAAAACATGTCTGGAGACACAATATTGGAACCAGTTTTGGGGAAGCTACTCTGAAAATATACTATAGTTTACCAAACACAGGAGGTTGGTGACAACTTAATTGGGGAGAATGGGCTTGTGGTAATAACTGAACCGGACTCAGTGGAATGGTATAAAACACATCAAACACATGGTTTATGGTAATAACTGAACCGGAATCAGTGGAATGGTATAAAACACATCAAACACCATGGTTTATGGTAATAACTGAAACCGGAATCAGTGGAATGGTATACAACACATCAAACACATGGTTTATGGTAATAACTGAACCGGAATCAGTGGAATGGTAATAAACACATCAAACACATGGTTTATGGTAATAACTGAACCGGAATCAGTGGAATGGTATACAACACATCAAACACATGGTTTATGGTAATAACTGAACCGAATCAGTGGAATGGTATAAAACACATCAAACACATGGTTTATGGTAATAACTGAACGGAATCAGTGAATGGTATAAAACACATCAAACATGGTTTATGGTAATAACTGAACCGGAATCAGTGGAATGGTATAAAACACATCAAACACATGGTTTATGGTAATAACTGAACCGGAATCAGTGGAATGGTATAAACACATATCAAACACATGGTTTATGGTAATAACTGAACCGGAATCAGTGGAATGGTATAAAACACATCAAACACATGGTTCATGGTAATAACTACCCGGAATCAGTGGAATGGTATAAACACATCAAACACATGGTTTCATTTGCTTCGTTCCAGCCGTTATCATGAGCCGTTCTCCACCCAGCAGCCTCCACTGTTACCAAGCTACCAATTACTTCACATTGGAAGATAAGCTACGCTAAAGCTACCGTTATGGAAAATATAGTTTACTGAACGTTTCTTACTTTAAAAAATGATGATCATATCTAGATCTGAAATGTCAACCTGMTCTCAGAGCATTTCGTATAACTTGTTATATACACTCCATTTAGTATGATATGTTACGTTTTTGTATGGTATGTATTAATTTGGGGATGTCCATCACACATTTCACATGATATGTTACGAATTACAATCAGTACTTTTTACGTTACGAATGAGCAAAACGTACAATATATTATGAACATGCAAAACGTATGATATGTTACGAATTRCAATTTGTCGTGGTTAATGTAAGCTAAGTGGCTAATGCTAACATCAGCTAGCTGGCTAACGTTAGCTTGGCTAGAGGTTAGGGTTAAGGTTCAGGTTAAGGTTAGGAGTTAGGTTAAAGATGTAATGTTAGGGTTAGCTACCATGCTAAGTAGCTAAAAAGTAGTTGAAAAGTTGCGAATTAGCTAAAGTTGTCCGTGATGAGATTCGAACACGCCTTTGGGGTGCCAGACATTTGCGTTATACACCCATCCATCCACGCCGACCAATCGCCTTCCTTTTGTTTTTACCTTAAGTAACTATCTGTCTCATGTAACCATACCAAACGTAACATATCAAACTAATTTGAGTGTCCCGGATTTACATTTACTTGTTTACGTTTAATCTATGAGACCAGGCTGGGAATGTCATAGACTACAAATTGCAAGGATAGATCCCTCTGGTGTCAGAATGTGTAATTTAGCCGATTAAACACAAAAGCTGTGTTTCAATTGAGAATTAGGCAGGTCTGATGCAACAAAAAAAAAGAAGGAAATTATTGCCTTCTTCACCCATATTTTATTGTTGTTGGGTGCACAAATGTAGTGTGTAGTTCCAGCAGTTAGCTACACCACTACAAGCCAAAAAAAAGTAATCAACTACTGAAAACACTACCAAGATTTTAAATTAGTTCAACTGCCAACAAGCTAATGTAGTTAAATTACTAGTTGAACTACATGTAGTTTACTACCCCCCCAACACTGATTAAAACTCATATTGTGATCAGTTAAGGGCCTCATGTCAAAGGCCCAAACAATTCTTTATAAATACTACAAATAATGGTTGTATTGCTCCTAGCTTGCTAATATCCCCAAATCACCTAACACAGTCATAATTAAGGGTTATGTTGGCTTTTTCATGAGAGCACTCCGTTTCAGTCCACATGATGAAATAGATGGAGTTGGAAGGGAGTTGACTCCAACCCTGACAATACTATCGATGTTGAGATGATGGCTCACCTGTCAGACAGGCAGGACACTACATGCCAGGTTGACACTTTGTGAGGTGGACAGTGAGGCAGGATGAGAGGGGGGTGAGGTGGACAGTGAGGCAGGATGAGAGGGGGGTGAGGTGGACAGTGAGGCAGGGTGAGAGGGGGGTGAGGTGGACAGTGAGGCAGGGTGAGAGAGGAYGGAGGTGGACAGTGAGGCAGGATGAGAGGGGGGTGAGGTGGACAGTGAGGCAGGGTGAGAGAGGAAGGAGGTGGACAGTGAGGCAGGGTGAGAGGGGGGTGAGGTGGWCAGRGAGGCAGGYTGAGAGGGGGGTGAGGTGGTCAGCGAGGCAGGGTGAGAGGGGGCTGAGGTGGTCAGCGAGGCAGTGTAAGAGGGGGTGAGGTGGGCATAATTTTCTCAACTTTTGCAAATGTTTTATACTGAATGTTATCAGATCTTCAACCAAAATCTAATATGAGATGAAGGGAATCTGAGTGAACAAATAACACAATAATTGCAAAATTCCTCCACAGCGACGTGAGAGACTGATCAACAACTACAGGAAGTGTTTGGTTGGAGTCATAGCAGCTAAAGGGGGCGCAACCAGTTATTGAGTGTAAAGGGGGCAATTACTTTTCACACAGGGTAATTGGGTGTGGCATAATTTTGTTAATTAAATAAATKAAATAAGTATATATTTTTTGTTGTTGTTATTTGTAAACTCAGGTTCCCTTTCTCTAATATTAGATTCCGGTTGAAGAGCTGATAACATTCAATACAAAAGAAATGGAGAAAATACTTTTTTTTACAGCACTGCACATTCTGCATTCTATTGATCTCAATATATTGAATACAACATTTGTCCAAGTGAACGTGATGAGAAACATAGAAAGCCATCAGTTTGACTGCAAGCTACATACAGATATGGGATCTTAATTTGATCAATCTGTTGTCGCTGAGAATTTTCCTGCGCTGCAGGATTTACATAAATTCACTGAAAACCACTAACATACTTATTGCACTGTAATGTAGCCCAATTTTGGCCAGCTAATAGCCTAACCACCYAWCAAGTAACATTACATCACGGAAAAGTGTGAATGGACTAAATGTTCAAATCCTGTTGATGCAAGATTATTTTGCTGCGACAATACTGGTCAAATTAAAATCCTACATATCTAACATCCATTAAAGGTGAAATATGCAGAAATCACTCTGCCATTTCCTAGTTGCTAAAATTCGAACAGTTTTCCTAATATACACAAAACAGAGTGTAGAGAATCATTGTACCATCTAAATCGCTGTGAAATATATTTTCAATTGCATTTTCAGCTGTTTGAACCATTTTCAGCTGTTTGAAGCTGGTGTACAAAACCCGAAAGTAAAAGATGAAAAAACGAAACTTAAGAATGGGAGGCATAGAAATAGTATACATAGAACAGATATACCGCTTCTTAGGCTTATTTTCAATAATTACATATCTATAACTCACATTTCTATGTGAATCTGGTCGGGTCYCCCAAAAGTTACATATTTTAGCTTTAACAGCCTATACACAAAAATAAGTGTAGAAAAAAWTGTATAAAAGGAACAGTGATGGCTTTAAATACATTGAAAACTATTAACTTGTTTAATTCAATATCCAACTCGTTATGCAAAACCTTGTTTTACAGTTACAATGTCATTAAGCACATTCTTTTTTAAGAAATCTCAAAAGCAGGGTTCTCTCTTTCCTCCCATAACGAGTTGTCAAAGTTGAAGTCACCTGMGACGGACCAGAAACAGGGATTATTATTATGGAACAGGCTTTAACTATACTATCAGTATACTTACATACTACTACAACAGTACTATACTTATATACTAATACTACTATAGTACTATAGTATCACTGCTTCTAACACAGTAAGGCCTAACACAGTAAGACATTATAGATGAAAGAAAGATGGCCCGTTTGAAATAGTGTCAAACACAAGAAATTTCCTCCTCAAGCTCTGGTGCAATAGCCTGGTGACGAGGTTACACATACAATATGAAATACATGTCTTTAATCCATTTCTCTTACCTTTCTTGCTGAGCTTCTTTGCGACCAGCATGCCCAGTCCCAGCAGTAGTAACAGCCCAGCAGCAGAGGCAGCTCCCACCACTGCATAGGCCAACATCCTAGAGGACTCTTTAACACAACAACCATAGAACAACCAGTCACTATCCCTGACTCTATAGAACAACCATAGTCACTATCCCTGACTCTATAGAACAACCATAGTCACTATCCCTGACTCTATAGAACAACCATAGTCACTATCCCTGACTCTATAGAACAACCAGTCACTATCCCTGACTCTACTAGAACAACCATAGTCCACTATCCCTGACTCTATAGAACAACCATAGTCACTATCCCTGACTCTATAGAACAACCAGTCACTATCCCTGACTCTATAGAACAACATAGTCACTATCCCTGACTCTATAGAACAACCAGTCACTATCCCTGACTCTATAGAACAACCATAGTCACTATCCCTGACTCTATAGAACAACCAGTCACTATCCCTGACTCTATAGAACAACCATCACTATCCCTGACTCTATAGAACAACCATAGTCACTATCCCGACTCTATAGAACAAACACAGTCACTATCCCTGACTCTATAGAACAACCAGTCACTATCCCTGATCTATAGAACAACCAAGTCACTATCCCTGACCTCTAACAACCATAGTCACTATCCCTGACTCTATAAACCAGTCACTATCCTGACTCTATGACAACCATCATATCCCGACTCTATAGAACAAACCAGTCACTATCCCTGACTCTATAGAACAACCAGTCACTATCCTGACTCTATAGAACAACCAGTCACTATCCCTGACTCTATAGAACAACCAGTCACTATCCCTGACTCTATGAACACCATAGTCACATCCCTGACTCTTATAGAACAACCAGTCACTATCCCTGACTCTATAGACAACCAGTCACTATCCCTGACTCTATAGAACAACCAGTCAATCCTGACTCTATAGTCACTATCCCTGACTCTATAGAACAACAGTCACTATCCCTGACTCTATAGAACAACCAGTCACTATCCCTGACTCTATAGAACAACCAGTCACTATCCCTGACTCTATAGAACAACCAGTCACTATCCCTGACTCTATAGAACAAACCAGTCACTATCCCTGACTCTTTAGAACAACCAGTCACTATCTCTCCACTCTATAGAACAAACTCAGTCACTATCCCTGACTCTATAGAACAACCAGTCACTATCCCTGCTCTATAGAACAACCATTCACTATCCCTGACTCTATAGAAACAACCAGTCACGTATCCTGACTCTATAGAACAACCAGTCACTATCCCTGACTCTATAGAACAACAGTCACTATCCCTGACTCTATAGAACAACCATCACTATCTCTGACTCTATTAGAACAACCAGTCACTTCCCTGACTCTATAGAACAACCACAGTCACCACAGGGTCAGAACAGAGCAGGTAAACCAAGAGGTCACCCTGTAAGGATGGATGCTATGCTGTAGTCACATGAGATGAAGAAAATCAGGGGAAATTATGATATGACCTAATGTACTACTGTTCAATTGAATTCAATGTATATAATGTAAACATATTGTATATAATATTTGATGTAAACAAATAGTCATTACAACCTTGGACAGAGGTGATGTTTCTTTGGCAAGAGGGCCACAGGTCACTCCATTGTCCTCTGAGGTGCAGGACAGCTCTTCTGTTCCGTTCAGATAGTAGCCTTTGCTGCAGGTGAAGAGGCACAGAGAGCTGAAGCTAAACTCCCCGAGGGAGTGTGAGCAGTTCATGAAGGGTCCCGAGTTGGTGGGTTGAGTTGAGGTTGGAGTGGGTGGTGGAGATGGCAGTCGGGCAATGGTTCTCTCACTGGACCACTGTAGGGGTTTAATCAATCAGAAAATGGCTCTAGGTTGAAGATAAATGGTTAAGACAAGGATCTAATATCCAGAACTCTTTGCATAAAGGAAAAGAATTCAAACTAAGGGATGAGCGATGCTGCTCAGCAAGCACTGGTCCCATGAATCTGTTTATTTCTAAAGCTTCCACATGGAATCATTACATTTTCCTAACCTGGGTCTTCAACCTAGCTATGGTTTGAACTAGGATGTGGTGAGTTACCCAGACAGAGGGGGGCTCTCCTGCTCCATGTGCCCAGGGAGGTGCACTCTGTATCAGCCAACCCGTTCAGCAGGAACCCCTCCTCACAGGAGAACAGACACTGGGACCCGTACTGGAACTGACCATGGAGGTCAGAGCAGTTCATGGAGCCATGCGGGGGAGAAGGTTAAGGTCGCACTGCGAGCTGGAGGGATATAAGAGGACACAGGTTTGTGACACACAGGCCCAAGATATATCTATTATAATTACACATTTATATTTATCTATTCCTATTATAATATGATATTTTGTTTTTTTAACCTTTATTGAATTAGGCAAGTCAGTCAAAAACAAACTCTTATTCACAATAACAGCCTACCCCGGCCAACGTGGGCCAATTGTCCGCCGCCCTATGGGACTCCCAATCACGGCCGGTTGTGATCAGCCTGGAATCAAACCAGGGTCTGTAGTGACGCCTCTAGCACTGAGATGCAGTGCCTTAGACTGCTGCCACTCGGGACCACCCCATGCCAGATATACTGTTCCTAATCCTTCAGCTAACCACAATAGTTTAGGTTCTCCATTCCAACCCTTTGGATTTATTCAGTGAGGTGAAACCATTCAGAATTTTCCAGATAGAATGAAGTGAATAGATCTGACACAGTTCCAAATCATACATGACAAACACATCTGTTTACACCACACATTTCTACCTGAACACCCCTGGTCTTACCCTGACAGGCAGGAAGGGCGTGGCTCCAGTAAGCAGTGAGGGCAACGGGTGGAGTTAGTTCCTACCAGAACAAAACCCTTCTCACACTCCAGGCTACAGGTGGAGCCATAGCGAACTCATTCATAATGTATTTTTTTAATAAATAATAATTCTTATCACATTGAAACTCCCTCTAGTTGTCTTGGTATAGCTCACGTTCACATGCAGGTGTGTGGTTGGTCCATTGTCCAGTAGATAAACAGGTGAGGTTGGTGTCTCCTCTCAGCAGGTAGCCCTCCTCACAGGAGAACCCACAGGAGGAGGTGAAGGAGGAGGCCCCCAGGGGGTCCACACAGGACATGTTCCCCATGGCAGGAGGMGACAGGGGGCCACACCTCACCACTGTAGTAGGATACAGGTAAGATAATAAAAGATTATGATTGTGTTCCCCTATTCAGACGTTGTTGACGCCAGATCTTACAAAGTAATAGCTAACCCAGTGCTTCCCAAACTTTTTCACTCATGTCCCCCTTTCATCATTGGGGAACATCACGCGCCATGGGGTGGAGAGAAAGATTCCACGTTTTAAAGGTAATTTCATTCAGTTCTACATATTATGCCATGTCTTATGTGTGCTCATCCGATATTTCAGMGACTCAAACGTTACAACAAAATATAAACAGGATTAAAAAACCTAGCTAAAAGCCTTAAGCTGCCATGGCTTGTTGATCAACGGGACATTTCTGACAAGTTATAAATAGGAACCACTCAGCTAATCKCATATGTTATAGCAATCTGGTGCCTGACGGCACAGTCGATGACGTGGCACACAACCATTGGTTGATGCATGTCTGAGCAGGGGAACACGACCAAGGTAAGA
>NW_019943534.1:9534-39114 GCF_002910315.2 Salvelinus sp. IW2-2015
AAAGAAAAGAGGAGAGATCCTCGGAGAGGCTTTTTATGTAACCAAGCATACCGGTGTCCCGCACTGCAAAGAGCTTGGGAGGGGATATAAGACGATTATGTGCACCCACTAACAGGCGCTAGTTTGATGCTTTAGCCGATCACCTCTCATGCACACTAAGCGGATTCACTCGCACGTCGCCCAAGATATTCCCCTATTATAATTTATCACCTTAATTAAAAAAGCGAACAGTTTTTTTTTCCGCTTCATTACAATGTATATAACACTGAAATACCTTATTTACATCAGCATTCAGAACCTTTGCTATGAGACTCGAATTGAGCTCAGTGGCATCCTGTTTCCATTGATCATCCTTGAGATGTTTCTACACCTTTGATTGCTTAAATAAAGTTAAATAAAGGTTAAATAAAGGTTAAATAAAGCTAAAAAATAAAATAAATTGGAGTCCAATCTTCCAGAAGAACAACCATGCTCTGCAGCACTCCACCAATCAGGCCTTTATGGTTGAGTGGCCAGACGGAAGCCACTCCTCAGTAAAAGGCACATGAAGCACTTGGAGTTTGCCAAAAGGCACCCTAAAGACTTCTCAGACCATAGAAAAACATTCTCTGGTCTGATGAACAAAGATTGAACTCTTTGGCCTGAATGCCAAGGCCACGTCTGGAGGAAACGTGGCACCATCCCTATGGTGAAGCTGGTGGTGGCAGGATCATGCTGTGGGGATGTTTTTCAGTGGCAGGGACTTGGAGACTAGTCCGGATCGAGGGAAAGATTAACGGCGCAAAGTACAGAGAGATCCTTGATGAAAACGTGCTCCAGAACGCTCATGACCTCAGCCTGGGGAGAGGTTTACCTTCCAACAGGACAACGACCCTTAGCACAGCCAAGACAAAGCAGGATTGGCTTCTCGACAAGTCTCTGAATGTCCTTGAGGGGCCCAGCCAGAGCCCGGACTTGAGCCCGATCTAACATCTCTGGAGAGACCTGAAAATAGCTGTGCAGCAACTCTCTCCATCCAACCTGACAGAGCTTGAGGGGATTGCAAAAAATAGAGAGAAACTCCCCAAATACAGGTGTGCCAAGCTTGTAGCGTCATACCCAAGAAGACTCGATGCCGTAATCGCTGTCAAAGGTGCTTCAACAAAGTACTGAGTAAAAGGTCTGAATACTTATGTAAATGTGATATTTCATGTTTAATTTTAAAAAAAAAAAATCAGCAAAAATTTCTAAACCTGTTTTTGCTTTGTCATTATGGGGTATTGGTGTGTAGATTGATGAATGAAAAAAACTATTTAATATTAGAATAAGACTGTAACGTAACAAATGTGGAAAAGTCAAGGGGTCTGAATACTTTCTGAAGGCACTGTATATCTATGGTTATGAATACTTATTGATCAATGCTTGTATCAGCCTATGGTACATTATCAGCTTATGGAAGACTACTGGCCTTGATAAACTCAATGCCTTCTGTGGATGTTCTGTGGAAACAGATCATAAATCTTTTCTTACCTTGGTCGTGTTCCCCTGCTCAGACATGCATCAACCATATGGTTGTGTGCCACGTCATCGACTGTGCCGTCAGGCACCAGATTGCTATAACATATGTGATTAGCTGAGTGGTTCCTATTTATAACTTGTCAGAAATGTCCCGTTGATCAACAAGCCATGGCAGCTTAAGGCTTTTAGCTAGGTTTTTTAATCCTGTTTATATTTTGTTGTAACGTTTGAGTCCTGAAATATCGGATGAGCACACATAAGACATGGCATAATATGTAGAACTGAATGAAATTACCTTTAAACGTGGAATCTTTCTCTCCACCCATGGCCGTGATGTTCCCAATGATGAAAGGGGGACATGAGTGAAAAAGTTTGGGAAGCACTGGGTTAGCTATTACTTTGTAAGATCTGGCGTCAACAACGTCTGAATAGGGAACACAATCATAATCTTTTTATTATCTTACCTGTATCCACTACAGTGGTGAGGTGTGGCCCCCTGTCCCCTCCTGCCATGGGGAACATGTCCTGTGTGGACCCCTGGGGGCTCCTCCTTCACCTCCTCCTGTGGTTCTCCTGTGAGGAGGGCTCCTGCTGAGAGGAGACACCAACCTCACCTGTTTATCTACTGGACAATGGACCAACCACACACCTGCATGTGAACGTGAGCTATACCAAGACAACTAGAGGGAGTTTCAATGTGATAAGAATGATTATTTATTCAAAAAGAATACATTATGAATGAGTTCAGCTATGGCTCCACCTGTACCCTGGAGTGTGAGAAGGGTTTTGTTCTGGTAGGAACTAACTCCACCCGTTGCCCCTCACTGGTTACTGGAGCCACGCCCTTCCTGTCTGTCAGGGTAAGACCAGGGGTGTTCAGGTAGAAATGTGTGGTGTAGAACAGATGTGATTGTCATGTGGATTTGGAACTGTGTCAGATCTATTCACTTCATTTCTATCTGGAAAAATTCTGAATTGTTTCACCTCACTGAATAAATCCAAAGGGTTGGAATGGAGACCTAAATATTGTGGTTACTGAAGGATTAGGAACAGTATATCTGGCATGGGGGGGGGTGGCTCCCGAGTGCACAGTGGTCTAAGGACTGCATCTCAGTGCTAGAGGCGTCACTACAGACCCTGGTTCGATTCCAGGCTGTATCACAACGGCCGTGATTTGGAGTCCCATAGGGCGGCGCACAATTGGCCCAGCGTTGGCCAGGGTAGGCCGTCATTGTAAATAAGAATTTGTTTTTGACTGACTTGTCAATTCAATAAGGTTAAATAACACAAATATCATATTATAATAGGAATAGATAAATATAAATGTGTAATTATAATAGGAATATCTTGGGCCTGTGTGTCACACACCTGTGTCTCTTTATACCTCCTCCAGCTCTTGCAGTGCGACACTTTAACCTTCTTCCCGCATGGCTCCATGAACTGCTCTGACCTCCATGGTCAGTTCCACTACGGGTCCCAGTGTTCTGTTCTCTGTGAAGAGGGGTTCCTGCTGAACGGGTTGGCTGATACAGAGTGCACCTCCCTGGGCACATGGAGCAGGAGAGCCCCCTCTGTCTGGGTAACTCACCACATCCTAGTTCAAACCATAGCTAGGTTGAAGATACCCAGGTTAGGAAAATGTAATGATTCCATGTGGAAGCTTTAGAAAATAAACAGATTCATGGGACCAGTGCCGTTGCTGAGCAGCATCGCTCATCCTTAGATTGAACTCTTCTCGTTTATGAAAGATTTGCTGGGATATTAGAATCCTTGTCTAACCATTTACTCTTCAACCTAGAGCCATTTTCTCTCTGTCATTTAGTAAAACCTTTGTTATTTTTCAACCTAGAACCATAGTCTGTCTGTCATCTATTTTTGGAAATTGTGTCAGATCAGCTTATTCATATACATTTCTCTCTTGAACCCAAGGGTTCCAACGTAGAATGCCTAAAATGACTTGTGTTTAGTCAATGTGCTATTGGTTAAGTAAAGGATTACAGAATGTGTTCTGGTGTCATCATATTGACTTCTCTCTGTGCCCCTCCAGCTCTGCAGTGGACGCTTTAACTCTCCCCGCATGGCTCCATGACTGCTCTGACCTCTATGGTCGTTCCACCCTACGGGTCAGCTTGTGTTCCTCTGTGACGGAGGGGTTCCTGCTGAACGGGTTGGCTGATACAGAGTGCACCTCCCCTGGGCACAGGAGCAGGAGAGCCCCCTCTGTCTGGGTAACTCACCACGTCTTCCACGCCCCCGCCTATTATAATATGAAATAATTTTGTTTATTTACCTTTAATTTAAAATTAGGCCCAAGTCCAGTCCCAAAAACAAATTCTTAATTTACCAATGAACGGGCCTACCCTGGGCCAACGCCTGGGGCCAAATTTTGGGTGCGGCCGCCCTATGGGACCCTCCAAATCACGGCCGGTTGTGAATACAGCCCTGGAATCGAAACCAGGGTTCTGTAGTGCAACGCCTCTAAGCAACTGAGATTGCGCAGTGGCCCTTTAGCCACCTTGTGGGCCACTCGGGAGCACCCCCCCCATGCCAGATTATACCTGGTTCCTAATCTTCAGCTAAACCACAATAGGTTTGGTTCTCCATTCCAACTTTGATTTATTCCAGTGAGGTGAAAACCATTTTCAGGAATTTTCAGGATAGAAATGAAGTGAATTAGATCTGAAAACCCACAGTTTTCCAAATCATTACATTGACAATCAGCATCTTGTTCCCACCAACATTTTCCTACCTGGAAACAATCCCCTTGGGCTTACCCTGACAGACAGGAAGGGCCGGGTGGCTCTCAGTAACCCCCGTTGAAGGGGCAACGGGTGGGAGTTAGTTTTCCCCACCCCCAGCAACTAAAAACCTTCTCACAACTCCAGGTAACAGGTGGAGCCCCCATGCTGAAACTCCATCATAATGTAATTTCTTTTTTAATAAAAATTCAATTCTTATCACATTGGGAACTCCCTCTAGTTGTTCGGTATAGCTTCCACGTTCACATGCAGGTGGTGGGTGGTTTGGTTTCCATTGTCCCGTTAGATAAACAGGGGTGAGGTTTGGTGGTCTCCTCTCACCAGGTAGCCCTCCTCACAGGAAGACCACAGGAGAGGTGGAGGGAGGAGGGCCCCCAGGGGGGTTCCCAACCACAGGACATGGTTCCATGGCAAGGAGGGGGGAACCCCAGGGGGCCGCACAACCTCAACCACCTGTAGTGGCAGGGTTGGGGAGGTAAAGACAATACCATGTAATCGGATTATAAAAAAAACAACTACTCAGTTACGTTACCCAGCAAACTAGTAAATCAGATTTACAGACACTGTACTTTTTGACAAAACTAAGAATGATTTCTTATTGGATTACTTAAAAGTCATAAATATGTTTTGCCCAAAAATACATTATCTTCTTATGGCTTGAAGGGGCCGTGATTGACAGTAAGCTTGATGAAAAGGGGTGCCCATAATCACACGGCCGCCTGCTTTCCCCTCAAGTCGTAGTTGGCTAATATTTGCATATATATTAATATTGGATAGAAACCACTCCCTAAGTTTCTAAAACTGTTTGAATTATGTCTGTGAGAATTAACAGAACTCCATATTGGCAAGTCCAAAATCCTGAAAGTTGAAATCAAAACAGGAAAGTCAGAATCCTGAGTTCGGTAGATGTTATTCCACAGAAGTCCCTAATGAATCCCCCTGAGAATATGAAATGATTGTGCCCACTGCCCTAGGGGTTCCATCCCCACTAGAATGTCCAACCATCAATTAGAAATTATAATGAGACCTTCTATGATGTTTGTTGGGGAGAGAATGATAAGCGAATCAGTCCAGGTTGTCCCAATAAGCAGCCATTTTCTGATCATGGGCTTTTTCCCTCATGGTACTCACTTGCCGTTCCATGCTCACTGGAAGACAGAAAAGAAACTCGGGTGGGAACTTTATTGAAGCATATGTTAAAAACATCCTCAATGATTGGATTCTGTACTTTAGTTTGAAATGTTTCCCTTCGACCAGTAATTATCAACTTTTTTGGAAGTTTTTTTGGTCGCGATATAACGCTGACTCAACGAATTAGCATATTTGTGGATATGTTAAACCAGTAAACGCGCGCTAAAAAAGAAAGGTATTTGGACATAATAAACGGATTTCTTTCCAAACAAAAAAATTTATTGTGGCCTTGGGGCATTCCTGGTTGGTTGCTTTCTTGTGTGATCCATCAAAAGGTAAAGGGAAAATGTTCCATATATTTTCTGTTTATGTGGACGCCTCCTTTGGGCTGTGGTTGGTTTTACTTTTGAGCCGCGCGTCCTCATGATTTATAGCGTGGGTTTCTTTTTCCCTGGTAAAGTTTTTTTTGTAATCTGACCACAGTCGTTTGCAATTAAGGAGAGGTATATCTCATAATTCCATGTGTATAACTTGTTATTATCATGCTTATATTTATGAGTAATTTCTGTTGAAAACGACTGTGGCGTATGCAAGTCTCACTGATGTTTTTGGCCACTACGTGAATCTAGTGCCTGAATGTATACTCAGATTTTTTGTGATTATAATATGATTTTAATCAACAAAACATGGCATGTATTGTGGTAACTGAAAGTCCTATTGAGTGTCACTGATGAAAATAATGAAGGTTTAGTGATTTTAATTTTTTCTATCTCTATTACTGGTTTTTGTGAAGCTTTTTAGTGGAAAAAAAATGGTGGGTGATATGTGTGGTTTTGTGGTGACCTACACATAATCGTTTTGTAGTGCTTTCGCTGAAAAGCCTATTTGAAATCGGGACACTATTGGTGGGATTAACAAAAGAATTTACCTTTAAAATTAATTAAGACACATGAAATTGTTGAGGAATTTTAATTATGAGATTCTTCTGTTTTGTTGAATTTTGGCGCCTGCACCTTTCCGACTGGCTGTTTGTCATAATTTTCGATCCCGTTTAACGGAACTGCAAAGCCCATAGAAGCTAACTTTTATGGTTTGCAGGGGCACGGTATTGAGTAAGGCTTGGGATGAAAGGTGGTGCCCAGAGGTCGTCCAGAGTTAACGGCTGCTCCCTCAGTCCTCAGTTTGGCTAATATATGCATCTATTAATTATAGTATTGGTATGAAAACACTCTGCGAACGTTTTCTAAAACTGTTTGCATGATGTCTGTGAGTATACAGAACTTATATATGGCGGAAAAACCACGCTGAGAAGAAATCAAACAGGAGTGGGAATTCTGAGGTTGGGTCGATTTTTCAACCAGGCCTATTTGAAATTCAAAGGTGGGTATATGGATCCTTGTTGCACTTCTACGGGTTCCACTAGCTTTGTTCAAGTCCTGTAGACCTTGATTGAGGTCGGGCTTTGTAAAAGCTGTGTTGTGGCCCAATAAGAGGGGAATGAATCAGGTTACTTGACTGCAGAGAAGCGGTCCTGGTCATCCGGCATTTCACATGATAGCGGACATGCGTTTTCCATGCTTCTCCTAGACAAAGGAATCTCTGGTTGGAAGCGTATTGAATATTATCATGAATAACAAAATCCTAAAGATTGAATTCTTATACTTAGTTTGACAAGGTTCTTTTCGACCTGTAGTTATAACTTTTTGAAGTTTTATGCGTCCAACGTTCGTCTGGACTGCCTGCATTGACGTTTGGACAAGTGAAATAATGGACCAATTTATCGAAACAATCAAACATTTATTTGTGGAACTAGGATTCCTGGGAGTGCATTCTTGATGAAGATCATGCAAAAGGGTAGAGAATGTTTATAATTATTTATAAATAATATTTCTGATTTCTGGTTGACTCAACATGGCGGAAAATGTTTATATTCTTCTGAGCGCCGTCTCAGATTCTTGATGGTTTGGCTTTTTCCGTAAAGTTTAAAAAAATCTGACCAGCGGTGCATTAAGACAGCAAGTGGTAATTTTAATTTCCTATGTGACAAATGTATCTTTTCATAAAGTTTTAATGATGAGTATTTTATGTTATTTGACGTGGCTTCTGCGAAATTTCTTTCTCGGGATATTGGAGGCATTTCCTGAACATGGGGCCAATGTAACTGAGGTTTTTGGATATAAATATTATTTATCCGAACCAAACATATATGTATTGTGTAACATGAAGTCCTACGAGGTGTCATCCTGATTGAAGGATCATCAAAGGTTAGTGATTATTTTTATCGTCTAATTGTGCTTTTTTGTGACTCCTCTCTTTTGCGCTGGAAAAATGGCTGAATTTTTTCTGGTGATTGGCGGTGGACCTATACGTAATGCGGTTTTTGTGGTGCTTTCCGCTGTAAAGCTATTTGAATGGACACGTTACTTTGGTGGATTTAACGGATACAATAGATTACCTTTAAAATGGTATAAGAAATACATGTTGTTTTGGAGGAATTTTAAATTATGAGATGTCCCTGTTGTTTGAATTTGGGCCCCCCTTGATTTTCACTGGCTGTTTGTCCCTATCAATCCGTTTTAACGGGATTGCAGCCCATATAGAAGTTTTTAAGGGAAAAGTCATCAAAAAGGTAACCAAATAAATCCTGATTATGTTACTGATGTTGGGTAATCCAATACGTTATGATTACATTTTGTTCCAGGTCTAAGGTAACTAAGGATTTACATTTAGCAAGTAAACCTATCAAACGACCCCTGTTAGTAGGATACAGATAGAGAGACGCAGAGAAACACACTACCATTCCACATCCCTGATTTCATAGAAAAGCTAAATGAATTGTAACGCTGTAGTCACGTCCCTCTTAACAAATAAGATATTTGGAACCTAAATGTGCATTATGAGAATAATATATCCGTATTACTTATTTAAAAAGCTTATTCTCGGCCAGTAAGATTGGGGGTATGTTTATCGCCAGCATGGGTTTTGAAGATGATTTTGTGAGTTACCCAGACAGAGGGGGGCTCTCTGCTCATGTGCCCAGGGAGGTGCTCTTTGTTTCAGCACCAACCGTTTTTTCACGTCAGGACCCCTCCTCAACAGGAGAACAGACCAACTGGGACCCCGTAGTGGAAATGACCATAGAAGGTCAGAGCAGTTCATGGAGCCATTTGCGGGGAGAGGTTTAAAGCGTCCCGCACTGGCAGAGCTGGAGGGGCACACAGAGAAAAGTCCGATATGAGTGACCATACCAGACACATCTTGTGAATCTTTCTTAACCAATAGCACAATTTGATCTAACAACAAAGTCATTTTTAGGCCTTCTACGTTGGAACCCTTTGGGTTTCAGAGAGAATTTGGTATATGAATAAGTCTTGTCTGACACATTTCCAAAAATAGATGACAGACAGACTATGGTTCTAGGTTGAAAATAAAACAAAGGTTTTCCTAAACTGAGCAGAGAGAAAATGGCCTCTAGTTGAAGAATAAATGGGTTTAAGACAAGGGATTCTACTATCCCAGAATCTTTGCATAAACGATGGAAAATTCAATCTCAAGGGATGCGGCGATGCTGGCTCTAGCAACGGCACTTGGTCCCCATTTTGAGATCTGTTTATTTTCTAAAAGCTTCCCCACATGGAATCCATACATTTCTAACCTGGGTATCTTAACCCGCCTAGTAGGTTTGAACTAGGATGTTGGTGAGTTTACCAGACAGAGGGGGGCTCTTCCTGCTCCATTGCCAGGAGGGTGTCACTCTGTATAGCCCAACCCGTTCAGCAGGAACCCCTCTTCACAGGAGAACAGACACTGGGACCCGGTAGTGGGAACTGACCATGGAGGTCAGAGCAGTTCATGGGCCATGCCGGGGGAGAAGGTTAAGGTGTCGCACTGCAAGAAGCTGGAGGATTAAGAGACAGGTTGTGCACCACAGGGCCCCAAGATATTTCCATTATAATTACACATTTAATTTTATCTATTCCTATTATTAATATGATATTTTGTTTATTTTAACCTTTATTGAATTCGGCCAAGTCAGTCCAAAAAAAATTCCTATTTACAATGAGGCCTAGCCTGGCCAACGCTGGGCCATTGTGCCCGACCTATGGACTTCAATCAACGGCCCGGTTGTGATACAGCCTGGAATCGACAAGGGTCTTGTAGTGACGCGCTCTAGCACATGAAGATTTGCAGTGTTAGACCCCACTGGGTGCCACTCGGGAGCGCCACCCTCCCATGCAGATTATGGTTCCCCTAATCCTTCAGCTACCACAATAGTTTAGGTTCGCATCTCCTCCCACCCTTTGGATTTATTCAGTTGAGGTGAAACATTCAGAAATTTTCCTCGATAGAATGAAGTGAATAGATCTGAACAAGCAGTTCCAAATCCTACACATGACCAGAATCACATCTGTTCTCACCCAACATCTTCTACCTGAAACCCTGGTCCTTACTGCCAAGACAGGAAGGGCGGTGGCTCCAGTAAACGGCCAGTGGGGCAACGGGTTGGAGTTAGTTCCTACGAAACAACCTTCTCAACTCCAGGGTACAGGTGGAGCCCATAGCTGAACTCATTCATAATGTTATTCTTTTTTTAATAAATAATCATTCCCTTTATCCACATTGAAATCCTTCGTTGTCTTGGTATAGCTCACGTTCACATGAAGGTGTGGTGGGTTGGGTCCATTGTCCGTAGATAAACAGGTGAGGTTGGTGTCTCCTCTCAGGCAGGTAGCCTCCCTCAGGAGACAACCCAAGGAGGAGGTGAAGGAAGGAAGCCCCCAGGGGTGTTCCACAGCAGGACAGTTCCCATGGCAGGAGGGGACAGGGGGCCCACACCTCACACTGGTAGTAGGATCAGGTAGATTTACATAACAGTGATATGATTGGTTCCCTATTCAGACGTTGTTGACCGCCAGATTCTTACAAAAGTATAGCTACCGTGCTTCAAATTTTAGCTCATGTCCCCCTTTCATCATTGGGGAACATACGCGCCATGGGGTTGGAGGAGAAAGATTACCGTTTTAAAGGTAATTTCATTCAGTGTTCTAGCATATTATGCATGTTTATGTGGTGGGGCTTCATTTCCGATATTCAGGGACTACAAACGTTACAACAAAAATATAAACAGGATTAAAGAAACCTAGCTTAAAAGCCCTTAAGCCTGCGCCATGGCTTGTTGATCAACGCCGGGAGCATTTCTGACCAAGTTATAAATAGGGTACCACTTCAGCTTAATCACATATGTTTTATAGCAATCTGGTGGCCTGAACACGGCAACAGTCCCCCGATGACCGTTGGCACACAACCATTGGTTGATGCATGTCTGAGCAGGGGAACACGACCAAGGTAAGAAAAGATTTATGATCTGTTTCCACAGAACATCCACAGAAGGCATTGAGTTTATCAAGGCCAGTAGTCTTCCATAAGCTGATAATGTACCATAGGCTGATACAAGCATTGATCAATAAGTATTCATAACCATAGATATACAGTGCCTTCAGAAAGTATTCAGACCCCTTGACTTTTCCACATTTTGTTACGTTACAGTCTTATTCTAATATTAAATAGTTTTTTTCATTCATCAATCTACACACAATACCCCATAATGACAAAGCAAAAACAGGTTTAGAAATTTTTGCTGATTTTTTTTTTTTAAATTAAACTGAAATATCACATTTACATAAGTATTCAGACCTTTTACTCAGTACTTTGTTGAAGCACCTTTGACAGCGATTACGGCATCGAGTCTTCTTGGGTATGACGCTACAAGCTTGGCACACCTGTATTTGGGGAGTTTCTCTCATTTTTTGCAGATCCCCTCAAGCTCTGTCAGGTTGGATGGAGAGAGTTGCTGCACAGCTATTTTCAGGTCTCTCCAGAGATGTTAGATCGGGCTCAAGTCCGGGCTCTGGCTGGGCCCCTCAAGGACATTCAGAGACTTGTCGAGAAGCCAATCCTGCTTTGTCTTGGCTGTGTGCTAAGGGTCGTTGTCCTGTTGGAAGGTAAACCTCTCCCCAGGCTGAGGTCATGAGCGTTCTGGAGCACGTTTTCATCAAGGATCTCTCTGTACTTTGCGCCGTTAATCTTTCCCTCGATCCGGACTAGTCTCCAAGTCCCTGCCACTGAAAAACATCCCCACAGCATGATCCTGCCACCACCATGCTTCACCATAGGGATGGTGCCACGTTTCCTCCAGACGTGGCGCTTGGCATTCAGGCCAAAGAGTTCAATCTTGGTTTCATCAGACCAGAGAATGTTTTTCTATTGGTCTGAGAGTCTTTAGGTGCCTTTTGGCAAACTCCAAGTGGGCTGTCATGTGCCTTTTACTGAGGAGTGGCTTCCGTCTGGCCACTCAACCATAAAGGCCTGATTGGTGGAGTGCTGCAGAGATGGTTGTTCTTCTGGAAGATTGGACTCCAATTTATTTTATTTTTTAGCTTTATTTAACCTTTATTTAACCTTTATTTAACCTTTATTTAAGCAATCAAAGTTGTAGAAACATCTCAAGGATGATCAATGGAAACAGGATGCACCTGAGCTCAATTTCGAGTCTCATAGCAAAGGGTCTGAATGCTGATGTAAATAAGGTATTTCAGTTTTTTTATACATTTGTAATGAAGGAAAAAAAACTGTTTTCGCTTTGTAATAATGAGGTACTGTGTCATAATGGGCTATTGTGTCATAATGAGGTAATGTGTCATTATGGGGTATTGGGACATAATGGGGTATTGTGTCATAAAGAGGTATGGTGTCATAATGGGGTATTGTGTCATAAAGAGGTATTGTGTCATAATGGGGTATTGTGTCATAGAGGTATTGTGTCATAATGGGGTATTGTGTCACAATGGGGTATTGTGTCATAATGGGGCATTGTGTCATAATGGGGTATTGTGTCATAATGGGGTATTGTGTCACAATGGGGTATTGTGTCACAATGGGGTATTGTTGTCACAATGGGGTATTGTGTCATAATGGGGTATTGTGTCACAATGGGGTATTGTGTCATAATGGGGTATTTTGTCATAATGGTGTCACGATCATTATAATGAGTGGACCAAAGCGCAGCGTGATCTGGGTTCCACATCTTTTTATTACTAGGTGAAACTCACAGCAAAACAAAAACAATAAATCTCAAAAAGAAACGTGAAGCTAACAATAGTACTAACAGGCAGCTATACATAGTCAAGATCCCACAAAGCACAAAGGGGAAATGGCTGCCTAAATATGATCCCCAATCAGAGACAACGACAAACAGCTGCCTCTGATTGGGAACCATACCTGGCCAACATAGAAACATAATCACCTAGATGACCCACCCTAGTCACACCCCGACCTAACCAACATAGCGAATAAAAAGCTCTCTATGGTCAGGGCGTGACAAATGGGGTATTGTGTCATAAAGGGGTATTGTGTCACAATGGGGTATTTTGTCATAATGGGGTATTGTGTCATTATGTGGTATTGTGTCATAAAGCGGTATTGTGTCATAATGGGGTATTGTGTCATCATGGGGTAATGTTTCACAATGGGGCATTGTGTCACAATGGGGTATTTTGTCATAATGGGGTATTGTGTCACAATGGGGTATTGTGTCACAATGGGGTATTGTGTCATAATGGGGCATTTTGTCATAATGGGGTATTGTGTCATAATGGGGTATTGTGTCATTATGGGGTATTGTGTCATAATGGGGTATTTTGTCATAATGGGGTATTGTGTCCTAAAGAGGTATTGTGTCATAAAGAGGTATTGTGTCATAATGGGGTATTGTGTGTAGATTGCTGAGGATTCTTTCTAATTTAATGTGTCAAGTTGGCTGGTAGTGGATCTCTACTCCGAATAGCTCGTTCCAGCTCATACCACAGATGCTCAATTGGATTGAGATCTGGTGACTAGACAGGCCACTGCAGTAAGCGGAAGTCACTGTCATGTTCGTGGAACCATTCTTGGACAATCCTAGCCTTGTGGCATGGGCCACTATCCTGCTGAAAAATCTATTTGCAGATGGATGCACTGCTGACATGAAGGGATGCCCCTGATTGGCAATGATGTTCAGCTATTGTATGGCATTCAATTGGCTTGTGTATGAGGCTTAACAATCCTTCTTGAGCCTAATGTTTTGTGCACTCAGTTTACAGTATGAGTTACACACTGTGGGAACTACTTTAGAGTTACTATGTACGCTGTGCATAGAGTCTATTTATGTTCAAAAGGAGACTGATATCTAAAGCAATGTCATCTAATAAGGCAAGGTAAAACCGTAGACCCACAAGCCACTGCGGCCCCTCTTAATGAGTTCCGTTTTTTTTGTGGCCCCCACCCCCATTTAAGTTGCCCATCCCTGCTTCTATAGAGATGAGGCAACGATGATGATTGTAGAAGCTGTAGATGAGGGTTGGTTCCTGGAGTGCCACTGGTACTGCAAGATTTGGCCCCAACAACGCACCACAATGAGCTACTTAGTTAATTCGTCAGTTCAGTGATTGCTTACGTTCGACACACCTGGTCTACTTTCGTTTTGTACACCAACTTCAAACGGATTAAAATGTTAAAAAATGTGGTTATAGAAAATATATTTCGCAGCAGGTTTAGACGGTACAATGATTATTTACACTATACTTGCTTGTTTTGTCACATAAACTGAAATTAGGCAAACTATTAGAATTTTAGCAACCAGGAAATGGCAGAGAGATTTCTACATAGCACACCTTTAAGTAAAACAAAAGTTATAGGATAAAGAGTATAGTGAAAAGAAGGCGACAAGGGGAATGTCCTCGTAGGACAAGTTTTAATATTGTAGTGGACAAAGATGAGCAGAACGTTAGCATGGCCAAATGGACTGTGTGCAACTTGCTATGAGGGTTTGATACAATTTTCTACCTTTCATTTAATTAATCTTCATATTTATTATCAATTATTGTGAATCATTATTATTGTAGGCCTATTTAATAATCTAAACCAGTTCTTTAAATAGCCTATGCAAAAAGTGTTACATTTTGTTGAGACATTTTAGTTGGCTAAAGTCTTTTAAATTTTTTGCTTATTTAGTTTAAGTGTTATTTGTTGGGTAGGCAATCACCTTTGTTGGTAAGAGCTACAATATAGGCCTAGCTTGTTCAAAACGTTTTTAKGGTGGAATTCAGTTGAGACATTTTCGTTGGCCAAGTTCAATATAATAGAAACACCAGTAGGCCGTACTATGCTACTCACACTCAAACCATGAAAATGAAAAACCAGTGAGGGCCAGATGCTAAACTTCATTTAATGTCGCAATAATAGCAACTTGTTCGTATTTTCCCTATAAACAATGACTTGAGTTACTTTTGATATTACCCTAAAAAAGTGAATCAARTTTTGTGAAGGTTTGGTGTGGTAGATAATTTCCCCCCAACATCTGACACCCCCTAATTTCGGACACTCTCTAGCGGTTGGAGGATTAAATCACCTCGAGTTGATTAATCTGTAAAACAAATTGTGAGACATTATTTGGTTACGACACTGAAGAAGATGTTGGTGAAGAACCATTTTTAAGAGTCTACAGGAGGGCGCCCCGGGCTACGCAATGAAAAGTTGACAGGCAAGTAATTTTMTTTTTTTTTTACTGGAAGGCTAGCCAACTAGTTAACTAGTAAACACTTCGGATACGAGGTCGGTGTCTCTTTTTTGAACAAAATTAAACGGATATATATTGTAATTCAACAAAATAGTAAGGTGGCCAATAACTAGGTACCGTATGCCGATAATACGGGGACGTATTTTTTGCTAAACCCCTTATCAAAAAGCTGATATTAGTCGTATTTCCACTGAAATGTCAAACATGCTAATACATTTTTTTTATGACACCAATAATCACAAAACTTTGATGGGTTTGATAACACTGTTGAAAGGTAATATATTTCTTAAACGRTGTTGAATATGCCGATYATACGGGGTGCTACGAGTATGTTGATTATTAGGTTTAACGTTAGCTACTGCAGGCCAATGAAGGCAGTTGAACTTGAGGTGAGGAGGAATGTTTTAGGCCTACTAGAGTTATATTCTGATAGAAAATGTAAGACCCAGCCTCCTTCTGTACGGTAGATGAGTAGTAGCCTATCTGACAAGTATAAAATACATCCATGTTGATGCTGTTAGCATGTCTCTAGCTTTCTCCCGGTCTCTCTAGGGCTAGCACTACGCTTGTCTGCCTTCATATAGTATATGTTTTTATATGAATATCATGTGGACGCGTCTAGACTTATATACATACAATGCCCTGATGCAATTTAGTGCTCAACTCTCCGACAGCTGAGCCGTGAGGTAGCCAATAAAACAATAGACTATAAAGTTTTGCGTATGCTAGTCTACACATCGAAACACAACAAATAGCCTAGTTTTTGTTGTTGTAATTTGCTATAGGCAGTTTTTAAGGATACACAACTGTGGATAATTTCGCCAATATCGCTGGCAGCGCCCCGTTGGTTGTTTCGTTCTCTCTCTTTCTATTCTCAGATCTGAATGGGTCTCTCGGGTTTCCGAACCAGCACGGGTCTGTTTTCCACGGTTCTTTTTGGAACGGGTCTGTTTTTAATTGTTTTATTTATGCATATCTGATCGGGTGGGAAAGCCACACTTTTTGGACCCATGAAGACCTCTACTTCACAGTTCGTTGGCACTCTCCAAAGGCAAGAGGGTAAAGAGTGAGATTGGAGCGACAGCAAAAGACATTCAGACTCTAGGAGCCGCCAACCAACTCCCAACCCATACAATGTAATGCAAAGAAGTTAGGGACTGTCCTTCTTTTAACAAAAAAACGTTAGGGACTGTCATAAATAGTATGGGCTACATACTGTATGGTTGACAACATGGCTGACAACATGGTTCAGATAAAGTGTGGCTCAATCAGAGAAAAGGATTCTGGACAGCACCGTAACAGCCAGGGTTCTGTATTCTGTGTTCTGTATTCTGTGTTCTGTGGCAGAACAGGATGTTACAGAAAAAGTGACAGTTTGAAAGTATTTCATCAGGTCACATTGCCCAAAGAACACAACTATTTCACAACAGTTCAACATTTTAAATAGTGGAGATTAACAGTGGGTGCGGTCAAGTGAAGGACTGGGAGGAGACATAGTACTTTTGTTGCAATTCTTGAAAAAAAAATGTTCTCTTACTTTGACCTGACATTCAACAGGTGTATTAGTAGCTACTATCCCATGGTGACAGTGATAAATACCTGTGCAGGTAGAGACGTTGGCTGTCCACTGTCCTGTGTGGTCACACTGAATCCTGTCTGGTCCTATTAGGTCAAACCCCAAATCACAGCTGAATTCACAGGTGGAGTTATAACTGTGCAGGGCGATGGGGTTACTGCAGTTCATAGTCCCTCTATGAGGACCACTGTCCAYCGATGGACACTGTTTGACTGAAGGGGGCAACAAGAGAAATGCTGTTTAAACTCAATAGGGCAGAAAATCTATGTCTCAAGCCTAAAAATGCTGGTTTATGAGCAGCCTCAACACACCATTATGTGAATTTGGATTAGTCAGGTAACCCTCTGTTTAAATAAGGATGTGGGCCCCGATAGTGTCAGCTTTAGGAATGTCTTTAGTAAGATTAAACTCTATATAGTTGCAGAGCATTYTGGGTACTGTAGTATTTTATCCTTTATTTAACTAGGCAAGTCAGTTAATTAAGAACAAATTCTTATTTACAATGACAGCCTAGGAACAGTGGGTTACCTGCCTTGTTCAGGGGCAGAACGACAAATGTTTACCGTGTCAGCTCAGGGATTTGATTTTGGAACCTTCCAGTCACTGGCCCAACGCGTTAACCACTAGGCTACCTGCCTCTAACCGCTAGGCTACCTGCCGCTCCACCACATCGTGCTATACCCTCCTGCTCTCCCATACCTTGGCACTGAGCGGCAGGGTGGTCCCAGAACCCCGTGGCCTGGCAGAGCAGTTGTGATGCCCCCAGCAGCTGGTATCCTCGGGCACATTGGAACTGGCAAGATGAGTTGAAGGCAAACAGCCCATGTGGATGGTCACAGTTCACTGAACCCTGCTCTGGGTCCGACACAGTGTCACACGCTACAGCTGACAGAGAGAGGCAGAGAGACTAGATTATCAATGACAACAAACAAACATACTGAACACTAACATATCATTGAAGTTGAACTCAGTTAACTGTTTTGGTTCATCTCTATACAAAAAACCATGGCATTATTCCCGTAGATGAATAAGAATGGTTAAAACCTTATGAATGTATTGTACAGGTTAAGTCTCACCTTGCTGGCACCGGGGGCCCTTGAAGCCAGGGTCACACTGGCAGGTGTAGTTCCCTATGTTCTCTAAACACTCTGCATGGGTGCTGCAGCAATGCTCTGAGCAAGACGCTACACACACAGGGGAGTAGACAAATAGAGGACTTAAGAAAATACACAGACACAGACACTCACTCACACACACACACACACACACACACACACACACACTCTTCTACCTGTGTAGCAGAGGGCTCCCTTCTTCTTTGTGCATCTCTCATCGTTCCACTTGGCTGCATCAATTCCTCTTTTAATGTATATCTCCACGCAGTCCTGTCCGTCCCCTACGTTGTTGGGCTCCCCGGTGGCCCAGTTCTCCGCCTCTTTGGTCAGGGTCTTGTTAGTCCCCATCCAGGTCCACATCTCATTCACCTGATTGATTGACATAATTTATTCAATAATACAAACTAAAAAAATAAAAGATATGCAGCCACAATATAAATGAAATAGCGATGCATTTAAAAAAAAATTATACAGATTAGTACATTTTAATAAATCAGCGACACATTTTTGAACATAGTTGAACCTCTTGTGGTAAAACAGACTAATCTGTCAGTCTACAGTACACTCCTGTTGATAAAGTAACAGAGGACGGAAAGCAACCTTGCGGAGGCCAATCCAGTAGTATTGTGAGTTCCTAGGGAGCATGGTGTTGAGATAGACGATCTCCTTCTGGTTCTGGATGGCCACCATGTCCGTGTAGTGCTGCCTGCACCACTGGCGGGCCGAATCCCAGTCCAGATTCTGGTTGACGCTGTAGTTGTATGTCCAGGCCTGGACACCTCCTGTCTCACCTGTTAAGTCTGAGGGCCAATGAAAACAGAGGCAATACTTTCCATTTGAAGGGMCAATCTACAGTTGCTACATTTTAWTTTTGTACTTTTAAATTACTGATATATACTTATTGATTCCTGAYGAATATAATTTATGAACACCTCATGAGCTTAGTTCACTYTTTACGTTGCTCTTCTACCTGCATAGCAATGCTGTAATTAGTAACATTGCACTTTAGTAATTCCTTGATTTGATTTGAATGGCTTTGGTTATTTAAAGGTAAGAGAACATTTCTGTCTGATAGTCAGACAGTTGTAGACATCAGGTTGCTCTCTCTTACCATGGTAGATTGTCATCAATAGAATCACCAGCAACCTATTATATAGGCTCTGTCTGAGATAGTTGGACCACGGAAGCATCTGGAAAACGTAACCAATATATCAACACTAAACAATAATCAAACTGGATTGTACAATTTGACTGAATGTTACGGTACAGTAATGCGTAAAAAATGTGCAGTTGTACAGGAATACTCATAAAATACCCTACCTCTTCCTCAAGATTTGGGGAMACTAATAAAATGTGCTGTTTTCCGTGTCGTCACACCCATCCAAATGGACTGTGTAAGAGACGCAATTTCCTTTCAGAATGAGTCAACACCAGACTTTGCAATACGCTGCATGTACTAATCTGATCATCAAACTGTCTACTGTGAAAAAGTGATCTTATCACGGTTGAGGTGTTGTAGCCCTTTCCTGCAGTCGAATGACCAAAGCGCCCTCTAGTGGCCTCATGGGTGGCCACATTATTCATATATTCTTCATTATTTCATCATTAATAAACAAAACAAAAGTTTTCTGTGATGTATATAAAGTGTAATATTGGGACGCAAACTCAAAATTTAATACATTTTAAACATGGTACAGGTGTCTTATTTTGTTTAAGTCCATAACATACCCGTGTGTGAGGAGTATACTTTAGTTTCAAAGTAGATTTGTTTAAGACTACCAAGAAACACTCTGTGTCACCCTGATTTAGCCCACTGCAGTAAAAGGTTAAGAACATATCTTTTTTTATTGTGACTTCCTTTGCAATTTATAGGAACGCATACACACTCACGCCCAGTGCTCGAAGTGTGAAGAAAAAGGATTTTGTTCCCACGTACACTGATTTACCCCATATACACTCTGAACCCCAAAATCAAGAGAGCTAAAATAGTTTTATTTACTTTTCTTACACAAAGCTGTTGAACTTGTAGAATTCACATAACATACAGTAACATCATTCTAACGATTATGTTATGTTTGATGAGGACTAATCCACACAGTATGTTGATATAATAGGTCGACTATGACATAATTAATGAAGTGTCAGCGTTCCATCAGTTGTCCCCTGTCTCGTTGGAGGACGTCACACCCTCCTCTGGTTCCCTTCAGGATAAGAGTCACATTTAAGATATCAATCAAAAACAAAAACATACTATTACTGCATTTTTACTATTACTGCCAGCACATGGTCTGGGTGAGAAGCCAGCACATGGTCTGGGTGAGAAGCCAGCACATGGTCTGGGTGAGAATGAGAAGCCAGCACATGCTGGGTTGAGAAGCCAGCACATGGCCTGGGTGAGAAGCCAGCACATGGCCTGGGGAGATGAGAAGCCAGCACATGGCCTTGGGGAGAATGAGAAGCCAGCACAGCGCTGGTGTGGGAAGAAGAAGCCAGCACATGGCCTGGTGAGAAGCCAGCACTGGCTGGTGAGAAGCCAGCACCATGGTCTGGGTGAGAAGGCAGCACATGGCCTGGTGAGAAGCCAGCACATGCGCTGGGTGAGAAGCCAGCACATGCCTGGGGAGAAGCCAGCACATGGTCTGGGTGAGAAGCCAGCACATGGTCTGGGTGAGAAGCCAGCACATGGTCTGGGTGAGAAGCCAGCACATGGCCTGGGTGAGAATGAGAAGCCAGCACATGGCCTGGGTGAGAATGAGAAGCCAGCACATGGCCTGGGGGAGAAACCAGCACAGCCTGGGGGAGGAGCCAGCACATGGCCTGGGGGAGGGAGCCCAAGGGGGGCACCCCATAGGCCTGGGGGAGAAGCCAGCACATGGCCTGGGCGGGAGAAGCCAGCACATGGCCTGGGGGAGGAGCCAGCACAAGGCCTGGGGGAGGAGCCAGCACATGGCCTGGGGGAGAAGCCAGCACATGGCCTGGGGGAGGAGCCAGCATCTCTTACCTTAGTTGGGCATGCTTCTTTCCTAAAAAAAGATCAAAAGAGATTTTGTTTGTTGAATTGCTTGAAATGCTGTCCCTTGACTTTGGCACCATGTAAAAACAGTTTTTTAAATATACTTTTACCCCTTTTTCTACCCAATTTCATGATATCCAATTGTTAATTACAGTCTTGTCCCATCGCTGCAACTCCCCTATGAACTCGGGAGAGGCAAAGGTTGAGAGCCATGCCTCCTCCGAAACACAACCAAACCAAGCCGCACTGCTTCTTGACACACTGCTCACTGTGTCGGTGGAAACACAGTCCAACTGGCGGCCGAAGTCAGCTTGCAGGCGCCCGGCCAAACCCCGGCTCGGCCAAACCCTCCCCTAACCCGGACGACGCTGCGCCAATTGTGTGCCGCCTCATGGGTCTCCCGGTCACGGCGATGCGGTGCCTTAAGGCGATGCGGTTAAGGTGATGCGGTGCCTTAAGGCGATGCCCGCTGGGCCACTCGGGAGGCCCTACGTAAAAACACTTTAAAATGACCCAAAAACATGACAAATAATAGTTTGATTTAAAAGTCAAACATGTCGCTAAATCCTTTATACCGCAGCACATCTATGTGAATGCATTGTAAAACTACAAGGGGGATAGAGGACTGCAAATTGGCTTGTCCCACTGGTGATGTTAGAGCGTTGGACTAGTAACCAGCAGGTAGCCTAGTGGTTAGAGCGATGGACTAGTAACAGAAAGGTTGCAAGTTCAAATCCCCGAGCTGACAAAGTACGAATCTGTCGTTCTGCCCCCTGAACAGGCAGTTAACCCACTGTTCCTAGGCAGTCATTGTAAATAAGAATTTGTTCTTAACTGACTTGCCTAGTTAAATAAAGGTAAAATAAAGAAATGTGTAGAGGTGTAGTGACATGTTCTGGGGGTTTAGATCTATGTCTATCTAATATATTTCATAGATGAATAAAAACAAAGAAGGTTATTTAAATATTATATATTTTAACTATTATAATGTGTGTCCCTGTGTTTTATGTTATTGGTGTTTCCGCCTTGAAAAATCACTGATTTAAAAAAAATAATAAGAAGATATACAAGGACCCTGAGCATTCTCTCCAGTGGCAAACTGTTATCAGGAGAGGGGTTCTATATTAAACCACATTATTAACTAACCACACCCTTTTAAGTATGTCATCAATTTGAAAATTCCATTGATTCTGTGTGACACAGTCGGTTAGAGTATGGTGCTTGAAACACCAGGGTTGTGGGTTTGATACCGGAGGGGGACCAGTATGAAAATATATGCATTGCAGTACTGTGAGTCACTCTGGATAAGAGGTTCTGTTAAATGACAAAAAAAATTTAAGATGACAATTAGGTGTGTCTAAATCAAAGGTGTTAGTCAATTTAGATGAAGGGAAATAACATTGTGAGCAAAATGATTAATCACATCACTTTAGTAATGAATTGATGGCCATTTCAGAAAATCCTAATTTATCTAAAATATCATCATTGGTGTTATCATCATCGTTGTTATCATCATCGTTGTTATCATCATCGGTGTTATCATCATTGGTGTTATCATCATCGTTGTTATCATCATCGTTGTTATCATCATTGGTGTTACTACTCCTAAATATATAGTCATTAAGCTACCATTTAAATTGATTTATAATGGGAAGATGTACCCAAACAGTTTAATAAAASGTTAAATAAAAGGTTAAATAAATAAAGCACATTTCAATAAAAATAAATCTAGAAAAATAAATGTAAAAAAATTCAAAATGCCATGCTTAAATGTCACCGTAATTGAAGAACGACCCATTTTATACAAAGTATTCCAAAATACTTATGGGCCTCCCGGATGGCTATCGGGCCTCCCGGGTGGCGCAGTGGTCTAAGGCACTGCATCGCAGTGCTAGCTGTGCCACCAGAGACTCTGGGTTCGAGCCCAGGCTCTGTCGCAGCCGGCCGCGACCGGGAGGTCCATGGGGAAACGCCCCATTGGCCCGGGTTAGGGAGGGTTTGGCCGGTAGGGATATCCTTGTCTCATTGCGCACTAGCGACTCCTGTGGCGGGCCGGGTGCAGTGCACGCTGAGCAGGTCGCTAGGTGCACGGTGTTTCCTCCGACACATTGGTGCGGCTGGCTTCCGGGTTGGATGTGCGCTGTGTTAAGAAGCAGTGCGGCTTGGTTGGGTTGTGTTTCGGAGGACGCATGACTCTTGACCTTCGTCTCTCCTGAGCCCATACGGGAGTTGTAGCGGTGAGACAAGACAGTAACTACTAACAATTGGGAAGAAAAAGGGGGTAAAAAAAATACTTGCTATCTTTTAAAAAATTTTTTTTTGAAACAACTGGAACTTACTTTTTCTGCGATTGAAACAACAGCAGATGCAGCAGGACATTGAGAGCATCCAACCAGCAGCTACAACCATTAGAACATGCTGATAACCTGAGGAAACACACAGTCAACCAGCAGCTACAACCATTATATATATATATATATATAAGGGCCTGAGGTCATGAGGTCATGGTACCGCATTTGGAAATGACCCAGACACAACCCCTCTAAAGACCTGAGTCAGTCTCCAGTCTCCCACCAGACAGGAACAAGCGTCTGTGCTGACAGCATGGAGCGTACCATTGTGTTGCAGTGTTGATAGGTGACCCCCCCCTCTCCCGCCCTTTGCTACAGTATATATGCAATATATACAGTAATATCAAACTCTAAACAGCCTGCCTTGACTTGTATTATTGAGTTACTTTATTTGGACAGGGTCCAATGTACAGAAAAAAAGTCTCAGTATTCTGAGCAGTGATGAGTTGCACAAGATTTAGCTCATTTCCATCAGTAGCCTCACTTCCTCTGAGACACCAGGGGTGTAGCTAGCCTAGCCTAGCACCACAACTTTGTTCTGTAACCCGTAGTACACGATGAGAGATGATATCAGGGGATTTAATTACTTGCACAAATTGGCCTTTGTCCGCTCCAGACCCAGATCCTGCTCCAGATGTCATCGCCCCAGACCCCAGTCCAGACCCTGTCCGTGCTACAGCTGACTTCTGGGGATCCCAGCAGTAGGCTCCCCTTCTCACAGCTCAACCGGCAGGTGGAGTTGACAGCAGAGCAGTTCACAAACCCATCGGGTAGACATAAGGGCTCACATCCCTTAGCTTTAGGGGCAAATAAAGGTTTCAGCACAACAGTGGGGTACAGTAGGGACCTGTCATAATGCCTGATGCGTAAATGAATGCGTACTACTCAGGAAATTGAGGAAGCAGATGTTGTAGCCATAGCGACCCTCATTAGAAAAGGTCATAGGTTAAAGGAGAGGTGTGACACGGTGGGAACAGCAGCTTCCAGATTCCCCTCACCTGTTTGGCAACTGTGTCCCTCAAACTCAGGTTCACACACACAGGTAAAGTTGTTGATGGTCTCCAAGCATCTCCCTTGTCCCTTGCATGATGTTTGGCTGCACTGGTCTGTGATATAAATATACATCATGTAATATATGTCACAATCTCAACACAGCTTTCATCAAATGATTTACTGGTGGCCTTTAAAAAAACAAAAACAATGGTTGAGTCCCTCACCTCTGTAGCATAGCGGGTATTTGAGATTTGAGCACTTATCATCGTTCCACTTCCCGTTATTCTCGCTGTTCCCTTTGTTGACGTACATCTCAACACACTCCTCACCCAGTTTGTTATTGGGCTCGTTGGGTGCCCAGGAATAATTCCCAACCCACGTTCCGTTAGTTCCGACCCATGTCCAGTTTCCATTGATCTTCTTGATTCCGATCCAGTAATACGGAGACCCAGTTTTATCAGGCAAGACGTTGCGTAGGTAATTATTCTCTTCCTGGTTTTGGATGACTACCATGTCTGTGTGGTTGTTAATCCGACACCACTCTCTTGCCATGGTCCAGTTCATGATCTCTGTGGAGAAATGATATGTCCAGCCCATGGCACGTCCTCCACACATACCTAGGACTATGAGCAGCATCCACATCATTGTTACTACCTGTGGCTGTCTGAAGAAGGGTCCGTGAACTGCCTGTGTTTGTCCATAAACAGTAAATATCACACACTGTGGTTATCTAGACATCATTCGATCTACAATACAACAGTGAACGGTAAGGACGGACGATTATATAAGAGAGAGCAAGAGAGAGCTCCCATCTCATACTTACCATGTGTCGGTCTCCTTCTCTGGCGCTCGGGCTGTGGTGTTGGGTTAACCTGGGTTTGGAAAGGAGCTCAGTTTGGCTTTCATAACAATTTGGCAAAGCCTCCTATATGGATTCCTATCTGCAGTCAATGTACCACATGGAGTCCTTTTACCATTGATTCCCAAAATTAACATAGAATACCCGGATGCTTTATCATTCACTAAATGTTTATTTTACATTACAATGAATGGGGTATGATTCATGACTGACTGAATGACTGTTAGTAGCAGTAAAACGTTCTGGGAAGTGCAAGGGATTCCAGGTAGAGTTTTGTTTTACTTGCCCCAGTTTCAGGAAATGAAAGATGAGATCTGTTTCTGTCCCCTCACGATGCTGACAGAGAGGTTAGCTAAAGATGAGATCTGTTTCTGTCCCCTCACGAAGCTGACTGAGAGGTTAGCTAAAGAGGAGATCTGTTTCTGTCCCCTCACTATGCTGACAGAGAGGTTAGCTAAAGATGAGATCTGTTTCTGTCCCCTCACGATGCTGACAGAGAAGTTAGCTAAAGATGAGATCTGTTTCTGTCCCCTCACGATGCTGACAGAGAGGTTAGCTAAAGATGAGATCTGTTTCTGTCCCCTCACGATGCTGACAAACGTTACTCCATCGAAATGGAATCAAGAGCAAGGGGAGCGAATAGGTTATGATCGACCAAACTTATTGTAAATTTTTTTCGCTAAGAGGTTCTTTCAAAGTCTTCCGATGGACACTCTTAGGGTAAATACAGTTTAAGTTACAAAATACTATAGGGAGTTAGTTTCGGGAAAAATGGGTGATATTAGCACACAAAAAAACGTTGGGTTAGACAATGAGAAACTAGAAAACTGGGCACTGAAAGATGTTGGACGCTATAAATTTTGAGATGTGAGATCTTAGTTCTAATTGGTAGGTCTTAATATAAACTTTGGACATAGCATGGGTTCGACAGGGAATCTGGAAAGATCAAATTAGGTTTGCTTAATTGGGCAATGCTGGGATTTAAATGTGGTTAACATTTCTTACTGTGCACATACAGGGTCCGCCAAGCGAAGCTACAACAATAACAAAATGTCGCACACTGTTAAAATGTTTTTCAAGAACATGTCGATTATAATTCATAGTCAGAGTAGTGTCTACTGTGAGCTGGTGTAGTATCTTGGGCAACTGTATGCTTTCTGTTGGTCTAATTTTCTTTTGGTCGAAAGCTTGTCTTGTCGTCGAATACGCCTCCTAACGGTCGAATGTGCGGGGGACTGACGAAGTACGTGCCCGGGGCAGAGTCAATGTGCATACAAAGGCAATGCCTCGAAATGAGCTCGCACTAAAGGATATAAATTGCTATATGAAACGGTTTAATTTAACTACTTATATGTTTTTAACACCTTAATCGGGAGTAAAAACATGACGGGGATATATAAGTGGCTAAACCAACGACTTGGAAAAGAGGAGAGAGTCCGAGTCCATTTTGCGTGAGGCGCAGAGGAAAAGAAGTGGTAATCGGTTCTTTTCTGTTTTTATACTGGCCTGATTGCGCAATCGACTCATTCAAATTGTACAGTCTTACTGAATCTAGAGGAGGGATGGGCAAGGGTTTGTTATCTCATAGGATTACGGGACTTAAAACTGACTGGGACCAGAGGCAAAATGTTGAAATTCACTCCATATCAGGAAACAGTGCCTGTAGGAATGGGTTTGTTTGGCGTCTGACTCAGAGACATAGTAAAGGGTTATTATGGTAATCTAGTAGAGTGTTTTATCCATAATAACTATATATGTCATATTGTAATGAGCAATGAATTTCGAGTATGAGGGAGTTTAATCTTGGAGACGATAAATGTAAGTTGAAAAGCAACCGCTATATTGAGAACAGAGGACTTACAGGAGCAATTGCTAAGTGCCTGTGTTAAAAGCATCGGTCAGGTTTTTCAGCCTAAGTGGCTGGGATTCAACCGCTCTTAACCGTAGGGCTACTGCTACCATGCATGCAATGCAATGTTGATTGACTTAGTTTGTGTAATCAGCAATTGACGCTAATCTCAGCTGGGGCATACACTTCGTCATGTTGGTTGAACAGGCATTTTCAAAGAAACTTTAGTCAGGGTGAGCTTCGGCGTTTTCACACTTCCATGGTAGTTTGACAAACGGTGGATAACAGTTAACTAATAACTTATTACTTGATACTCATACCTTTTGACTTTTAAAAAACTCCGTGGAACTCGAGGGAAGAGTTTGGGGCTGTTTTCAAATTCAAAATATATTTTTTATTTTTACGCTTTGTATTCAGAATATTGACATTAGCAAACGAGGCTACCATTTATATGATGACATTAAAGTGGATAGTACAGCGTTTGGACATATTTAGATATTTGGTTTCTTACCTTGAAGCAGTCCTACTGGAAAAGTCTGCGAGTGATGGAAGTTCACACTCAGAGTGACCCCCTGGGGGGACAAAAAAAAAGGAACATAAAAAAAACCCCCCCTTTTTCGCCCCAACACACAAACAGTTAGCCTGCACCCACCCAATGAAATGTTCATTGTTAAAGCGTAATATGTATATTATTCATGTTTTTATTATGGTTTTTCACTTATCACTTCCCTCCCTAATAGCCCATACCGACAGTACTTCATTCCTGGCTCAACACCCAAGGTATGTTATACTGCTACTGTTTGTTATAATGTGTATATATTATTATTCTGGTCTCATTCTCTTTTTATTTTTTAATGATTATTTTACCTGCACTGGTTGGAGCCGGAGAACAAGATTTACTGTACCCTATAATTACATTGGTGTCTATAAAGTGACTATAAGTATCTTGTCAGTTCCTGACATGTTTTGCTGTAGTCTCTTGTATGTGTTAGTTGGTCAGGTGAGTTGGGGTGGGCAGTCCTATGTTTTCTGTCTCTATGTTGGTGAATGTGTACCAATAGCGTTCTCAAATTAGAGGCAGGTGGTTTTCATCCCTCTGATTGAGATCATATTTAAGGTAGGTAGTTTACACAGTGTTTGTTGTGGGTGGTTGTCTCCGTGTCAGTGGTAATGTTTTCGCATCACACGGGACATGTTTTTCGTTGTTGTTAGTATATGTATCTTGTTCTGTTCGTGCGTTTTCATGTTTTATGTAAAGTTTTCTCGGTGCAGGTCTGGGTACGTGTTTGATTGTTTTGTAAAATTATAAGTGTTTTCGTGAGAGAGATAGTTTCGTCTAGTTTAATAAAGTTAAATCATGTCATCACACAACGTGCATTTTGGTTAATCCTGCTATCCTCTCTTGGATGAAACGAGGAGGAAAGCCGTTAATACCATGCTAACCTTTCAAACTAGTCTGACTGTGAACATCTGTAATGAAAACAAATTTAAAAACCCGATGTGCCCGACCAAGCAGGGTGGCCGCGGACCCGTGGGCGGGCCAGGGAGCCGCACCGGGAAGAGAGCAGGGGTGAGGGCGCGCGGAATAGAGGTCGGGCGGAATGGGGGAGGGAGGGTGGGGGAGGAGAGTTGTGTTGACGTGACCAGTGGGGGGCGGGTGTGTGTGCGGCCGGGGTCGGCTGAGGAGTGTGCGGTGAGGGGTGGTGAGGTCGCTGGTGGGGTGGTGGCGGTAGGGGGCGGGGGAGATGCAGCTAGGGGGCACTGGAGGTAGTTGTGCGGCATAAAAGCTGAGATCTCAAATTAGAAGACTGTTTTTTTACTGTCTCCTCATAATGATGCTGACAGAGAAAGTTAGCTAAGAGAAGATGTAAAATCTCTGGTTTTTTCTGTGGGGGGTTGGTTCCCCCCCGTCGCTCAATGTAATGGGGGGGGCTGACACATTCAGAGAGGGGTTAGCTAAAGGGATGAGGTCTGGTTTTTCTGTCGCCCCTCCATGTCAATATGTGGACAAGGGAGGGTTAGCAAAGATGAGATTGGTTTCTTTGATCCAAATGAGATCAGCAAAAGAGTTGTGTGGTGGGTATTACTTTTTGGAGATGGCTGAAAGGACGAGGTTTAGGGGTCAGCTAAAGGGATGAGAATCTTCTTCCTTCTGTCCCGGAACTGTTAGTGGTTATATCTCACGATACTACTGAATTGTAGAGAAGAGGTGTTTAGCTAACGATGAAGATCTGGTTTTTCTTTTTCTGTCCTCCTAGTGTCACGAGCTGATCTGAGAGGTTAGCTAGAAGAGGAGATGCTGTTTCTTGTCCCTACTATCTGAAGAGAGTTAGCTAAAGATGAATGATCTGTTTTGTCGCCAATCAGATGCTGGAGCAGAGAAGTTAGGCTAAAGATGAGATCTGTTCTATTCCGTCCCTCACGATGCGACCAAGAGGTATTAGCTAAAGATAGATTGTTTCTGTCCTCACCGCATGCTGAAAGAGAGGTTAGCTTAAAGATAGGATTGTTTTCTTGTCCGTCACGGATGCTGAGAGAGAGGTTAGCTAAAGATGAAGATCTGTTTCTGTCCTCCTAGTGCTGGACGAGAGAGGTTAAGCTAAAGATGAGATCTGATTTTTCTGTCCCTCAACGATATGACTGAGTTAGTAGATGGGTTGTCTGCCAGACTGATGGAGGAGTCATAGAGTTGTTTGTCCCGTCACGATGCTGGAAGAGAGGTTGGCTAAAGAATGAGATTGTTCTGTCCCATCACGATGCTGACAGAGACGGTTTAGCTAAAGATGAGATCTGTTTTCCTGTCCCCCGTTCACGAATGCTGACC
>NW_019943534.1:39139-43469 GCF_002910315.2 Salvelinus sp. IW2-2015
GACGAGAGAGGTTAGCTAAAGATGGAGATCTGTTTTTCTGTCCCCTCAACGATGCTGACAGAGAGGTTAGCTAAAGATGAGATCTGTTTATGTCCCCTACGAGCTGACTGAGAGGTTAGCTCATAACGGAGATCTGTTTCTGTCCCTCACTCATGCTGAACAGAGAGTTAGCTTAAAGATAGGATTGTGTTCTGTCCCTGCACGATGCTGAAGAGAGGGTTTAGCTAAAGATGAAGATCTGTTTCTGTCCTCCTATGCTGACAGACGAGGTTCAAGCTTAAAGATGAGATCTGATTTCTGTCCCTCACGATGCTTGCTAGAGAGGTTAGCTAAAGAGGAGATCTGTTTCTGTCCCCTCACGATGCTGACAGAGAGGTTAGCTAAAGATGAGATCTGTTTCTAAACAATACATTAATTGCACTATAATGGTGACAGATGGTGTCCACAAACTGTTAGGGCCTACATAAAGCTGTCCCAACGGCAGTCCCAGAATCTTACCACTGCTACACCTGGCTATCAGCGGAGCCTTGTCTGGCAGCGAAACAGTTCATTCAGCCTCAATTACTGCCTTTTAAAGAAACAAAGCTTTTATGGCTGACTTGCTTAAACAAATGTGGTTTCTAATGACAATTGAGATGTACAAACTATGGCATAAGGGGACGACAAGCGGATAAGAGGCAATCTCTTTAAGACATTAATGAGCGAGCTAGGACGGAAGTAGTCAATATAACTATTTGTTTAGCACTTTCGAAATGTACAGTGACAGAATTCAGAATATGGGCCATTCTTACAGTGTTCTCCCTGTACACCAAGTCAGAACAGTAGGATAAATAAAGGGGCATATAAGCAGATAATGAAAGCTCTTACAATATTCAATGATTACATTTCTCCAAAACAGGTTATAGGCTACATGGACACCACCAAGTCAGAACAGCAAATAGAGGGGTAAATAGACCACATTATTAGGGTGAGGCACATGGGCTACTAACATGTTGCAGTACTACACAACATACACMTAGTATTTCTTTCTTAGCTACAGTATACATATCTCTCTAGCATATTACATCATTTATGCAGCAGCATACAAAACATTTTTGAACTSYCCTTGTTGTGCTGTGTTCACTTAAACAGGAAGGTGACGCTGCGGTCCTTCGTGGGCAAATTTTGTCATCAAAGTCTGTCATTCTCTGGATTTATGTTGCTTTCAAAACAACTGGGAACTCGGGGAAAAAACAAGGTCGAGATATGATGACGTCATTGATCTTCAAGTCGTAGCTCTATAAAGAGGTCGGATTTACAATTCTGAGTCGGAAGACCGTTCAAAACMTATTTTCCCAGTTGGAGCTCGTTTATTCCCGACTTCCCAGTTGTCTTGAGCTCACTGAAGTCGACGTTTTCACAGTTCCGAGTTAAGTTGTTTTGAGCGCGGCACAAATCATGCTTCATTGACAGCATGGCCGATGTTGAATGTTTATCATTTTAAACGTGGAAAAGAGCCTCTTCATCCCAGACTCCAATGAATAGCAGGCTAGTGATTGCTTTGCAATGCTTGCAGTTAGCCACTGTCACTCATTCCTTCCAAACCACTCATTGTTGAATTTGCGATTTCCAACTTGTTGTGCAATGCCCAATGGCCGATGAGCACCGATACGTTTTATCTATAATTTCTCTTCATTATTTCTCTTCATATGACAAAGATTAAAAAGTATTTGCGAGTAGATTGTCAACTTGATTCATAATGACTGCTAGCTAAGATTTTGAAAGTATGATGTTGACATGATCAGTCCAATCAAAGCTACTGTACATATAATGTGATTTGACCTAATTTTATCTCTCGCCAATGANCTAAGATTTTGAAAGTATGATGTTGACATGATCAGTCCAATCAAAGCTACTGTACATATAATGTGATTTGACCTAATTTTATCTCTCGCCAATGACCTTGAGCCTTCTTGGATGGGCACTTCTAATGTAACTCTATGGCAGCACCCAAGGGGCAAAAATGTTCTAGCTCTACCCTTAGACTTGGCGGTGACATAGTGTCCCCATGAGTAACAGAACACAGAGCCAATCATGGAACAACGCTCCATATTTTCTGCTGGTTTGCCCCACCACCACAGAAAGCACTGAGCTAGGCTGAAACACCTGCATTTTGGAGCTGCCTTGGCCACCATGTTTTTATGCAGCTTTATTAACTCAATGATATATATATATATTTGTTTACATTGTTTGCAAACTGATATGTGACACCTATTAATGCCAAAATAACATGCAAAACAGGCAAGCCCTGTTTTTTTTTGCMAAAAATGTGGGGCTCAATACAGATTGCCACATGCTGACAGAGAGGTTAGCAAAAGTTCAGGGAGGAACACAATGGWCCTGGTCTGCAGTGAAGTTGTCACGTTCTGACCTTAGTTCCTTTTMTATGTCTTTATTTTAGTTTGGTCAGAGCGTGAGTTGGGGTGGGCATTCTATGTTGTTTTTCTATGTTTTGTTCTGTAGTTATATTTCTATGTGTTTGGCCTAGTATGGTTCTCAATCAGAGGCAGGTGTCAGTCGTTGTCTCTGATTGGGAGCCATATTTAGGTAGSCTGTTTTTCATTGTGTTTCGTGGGTGGTTGTATCCTGTGTTAGTGTTTTAACCATACGGGACTGTTTCGGGTTGTTTGTTTGTTTGTATTTTTGTTATTTCGTTCAGTGTTCTGTGTGATTTATTAAATATATCATTATGGACACTTAACTTACCAGCTACGATTGGTCTTCCCTCTTTTCAACTGGAACAGCGTTACATGAAGTGGGGTTTTCAACAGTGGGGTTTCACATAGTGGGGGATATGACGCTCAAACCCATTTCCTGCTATTAAAGGGGTTAGATAGTTATACGAAAGTGGTGAGGGTATTGTTCATATTTGTCTTCTAACCCCAGTACAATTGTTTTAATATTTAACAGCATGAAAGAGACTGGATGAGAGGAAAGAAATTAAAATAAATGTTGAAATATGAGCTGAGAAAATAGAAGATACATGAACTATTCTGACATAGAGTACAGCTTATACTACAGTATAACTTAGGAAGGGCTGAAGTCTTGAGGTATTGGTAAAACCTTGCGGCATTTGTGGAATTGACGAGAGAGTGTTAGGGGTTGTTGACTATAACTGGCAACCCTATAAAGACTGGTACGTCATGCTGCTCAGTCACAGAGAACGCTTGTTCCTGTTGGTGGGAGACTGGAGACTGACTCAGGTCTCTTAAGAGGGGTTGTGTCTGGGTCATTTCCACATGCGGTACCATGACCTCATGACCTCAGGCCCTTATCTGTGTATAAGCTGTACGTTTCTGTTATGAATAGTTTATGTTCTATTTCTCAGCTATTATTTTCAACATTTATTTATTTTCTTCTTTCATCGCAGTTCTTTCTAGTTTTAAATATATGTTTAAACAATGGTACTGGTAGTAAGAAAATATGAAATGACTCTCACCACTTTTGTGTATTAACTTATCTAAACCCCTGTGTAGGTAAGCAGGATTTGATGGGTCATATCCCCACTGTGAAACCCCATTCTGTGAAACCCGTTCTTGTAACGCTTGTCGTGGTTGGAAGAAGAGGACAGATGCGTAGCGTATAAGTGTCCATAAATATATATTTAATAAATCACACAGAACACTGAACGAAATAACAAAAATACAAACCAAACACAACAACCCGAAACGTCCACGTATGGTTAACAACTAACTAAACAGGTACAACACCCACAGAAACACAATGAAAACAGGCTACCTAATACTGGTCCAATCAGAGACAACGACTGCACTTGCCTTGGATTGAGAACATACTAGGCAAAACATAGAAATATAACTACAGAAAGAAAATAGATAAACAACATATGAATGCTGCTCACCCAATCACGCTCTGACAAACTAATAATAAAGACATACCAAAAGGAACTAAGGTAGAAGTGACAACTTAAAACTGCAGACTAGGTCCATTGTGGTTCCCTCCCTGAACTTTTGCTAACTCTCTAGGCATGTGGCAATCTGGTATTGAGACCGTCACATTTTTCGCAAAAAAAACAGGGTTTGCGCTGTTTTGCATGTTATTGTTGGCCATAAATAGCTGTCACCATATAAGTTTGCACACAATGTAACAAATAGATTATAGTTATAATGAGTTATAAGCTGCATAAAAACATGGTGGGCCAATGGCAGCTCAAAATGCAGGTGTTTGCAGTTGCGCTGATGTTTGCTGTGCTTTCTGTGGCTGGTGGGGCAAACGAGGCAGAAAATATGGAGGCGTTTGTTCCAATGATTGGCTCTGTGTTCTGTTACTCCAT
>NW_019943534.1:43494-53547 GCF_002910315.2 Salvelinus sp. IW2-2015
TGACGAGAAGATAAATAAATGTTGAAAATAATGAGCTGAGAAATGAGATACAAACTATTCATAACAGAAACGTACAGCTTATACACAGTAGTATAGGGCCTGAGGTCATGAGGTCATGGTACCGCATGTGGAAATGACCCAGACACAACCCCTCTAAAGACCTGAGTCAGTCTCCAGTCTCCCACCAGACAGGAACAAGCGTCTGTGCTGACAGCATGGAGCGTACCATTGTGTTGCAGTGTTGATAGTGACCCCCCCCCCCCCCTCCCCTCTCTCGTATCCACAACGTATTTCAGAACAGGAGTACTGTTCCTAGTATCAGGTCCCCACCGGTCATCTTATTCATTATCTAAAAGTTAAACTGATTCTAGTTCAGCACTTCTGTTCTGAGATGCTTTGTGAATACATCCAGGCTGCATCACATCCGGCCGTGATTGGGAGTCCCATAGGGTGGTGCACAATTGGCCCAGCGTCGCCCCGGGTTTGGCCCGGGGCAGGCCGTCATCGTYTATAASAATTTGTTCATAGCTGACATGCCTGGTTAAATAAAACATTAAAAAAAAAAAAAAAAAAGAAGGCAAGCCCTTGACAACCTGAAGCCACTGAGGCATAATAAGGACTGGAGAATGCAGCTGACCCTGGTGCTAGAGGGGGTACACAGCTGGAGGTTGAATGTTTGAAGGGGTACGGGACTATAACAAGTTTGGGAACCACTGAACTAAGTCATTGGAATACTGATGGAACGAGTCCAGTTATTTTCAAGGTAATCTACTCATGTTCACATATGGTGATTCATGGACCGTCTATATCCGGGTTGCATCCGAATTATATGGACCAGTATCACATGCGCACTAGCACTCAGAGTGTCCTGCGCCTGACTCCGCCTTACCCGCATCACCTAGACTTTTGACAGTGACAAAGAGCTCTTATAGGACCAGGGCACAAATAATAATAATAGTCAATAATTTTGCACTAGCACTCAGAGCGCACAGGGAGCTACGCACAGGGAGCTACGCACAGGGAGCTACGCACAGGGAGCTACGCAAGCAGCGACATCATCCAAAAACATGGCAGACATTGGATGAATATAACATTTTAATATCTTCGGCTGTGAGTGATGAAAAACAAATCGGTCTCAGCGACAATTATTTMAATAATTCAACGGATGTTTTGTGCATAAAGGTGATGACTAGTGTCTTATTAGCAATTTTCAAATCCTACTTCTCTGTGGGGCCGTCTATGGAAATTCTTTCTGGGCCGAGCCTCAGTTAAACTGCAGTACCAGGTCAAAGCTGTAGGGGAAGTCTAAACTGTGCCTCTAGAACGGAACCCTTAGCCTTGTACGAACCATCCAGACCTCGTGAGCTTACATTCGGTTGTAAGTTCGCGAGATCAGGACGGTTCGTACGAGGCTACAGAACGCTGMRCCCTTGCCTGAAACGTTACGGGTGCCAATTGACCCTTCGCTAAGCCCCGAATTTTGGGCAAGCAATTGCAGCACTCCAATGGATAGGAAATGTCATCGAGTCCAACACCTCAGACAAGTTGAGCTCAAGTTTAAATCCCATGAAAGCCAGTTAGGGCTATTATTTTTTTTTAAATCATGCCTGTTGGAGTATTTTTTTCTAATTCGAAATTATACTTTTGTTACATTATCTGCTGGTTTCCTAACTCTCAGTCTCATTGACCACCAAACGTTGCTAACGCTAGCTAGCCAATTAATATAATATAACTTGTTCTCAAATGTATGTTAGCTAGCTAAGTTAGCAATGTTATGAATACAACTCCCATTTGCTGTCGACATGATTTGAGAGCACTAGTTGYCTCCAAAAGTGGTTATAGCACAGAGTTTCTAAACCCAGAGGCACAACATCGCCAGACTTCCAGGAACGCTTGCGAAACAGACTAAGCAGACCAGACCGGAGTTTGAAAAGTCAACGAGAGACTTAAAAATAAGTAGATGACGATGTTATTACTCCAACCTCGTGAAAGTTACAAACTGACATGTTTTCATTTTCATCAAAAACAACTTTATATTGAAGAAGCGCCTTTGATTTGATGGCCTACACATGCTCAGGTTCGGTGCGAGAAGCAGTCGTGTAAAGTACTTAAGCAAAAATACTTTCAAGTACTACTTAAGTAGTTTTTTGTGGTATCTGTACTTTACTTTACTATTTATATTTTTGACAACTTCGACTTTTACTCCACTACATTCCTAAAGAAAATGTTGTACTTATTACTCCATACATTTTCCCTGACACCCAAAAGTACTTGTTACATTTTGAATGCTTGAACAGGATAATGGTCCAATTCACACACTTATCAAGAGAACATCCCTGGTCATCCCTACTGCCTCTGGTCTGGCAGACTCACTAAGCACATGCTTCCTTTGTAAAGGATGTCTGAGTGTTGGATTGAGCCCCTGGCTATCTGTAAATAAGAAAATGTGTTTGTCTGCTTTGCTTAATATAAGGAATTTGAAATTATTTATACTTGTACTTTTACTTTGAATACAGTGTATTTAGTGTATTTAGCAATTACAGTACTTTTGATACTTAAGTATATTTTAAAACCAAATACTGTTGACTTTTACAAGTATTTCACTCGGTGACTTTCACTTTTACTTGATCATTTTCTATTAAGGTATGTTTACTTTTACTCAAGTATGACAAATACTTTTTCCACCACTGGCGAGAAGACCGTTAGACCCGATGATGTGCTTCTACGTATGAGCTTAGCCTGCCAACATTGCCATGACATCGCCTGAGTGTTATCGGGATTTCTATAGGAGAAGCAGTTTCTGCCCATCTTCAGACTGTGCTCTGTGTGGTTACAGCTTTGACTGCATGCTGACAGTGAATTCAGAGCCATTTAGTGGCTAGCACCTACAAACATCATTTTACCAGGTTTCTGTGAAGCAATTGTCATGACAGTCGACACAACATACCCAAGAGTTTCCTGATTTGCAAGGGGTAGTCTGTGTTTATTTGATTGTTTATTAGAAGACACAGTTTGAGATCATTCTGAGGGATTTTGCCAGTTGTAGGGATTTGGGCTTCCTGGGAAAATGTCAGAGGTTGCTAAATAACCAAGGGGGGAGGGGGGGGGGGGCTTAAAAGAAGGAAGCCCTCTTGGGATCCTTTCGTGCCACTCCACCTATTCTTATTCTACTGGTGTATTTGAGTTAATTTTGCTTCTGTGGTACATTTGAACTCAAATAGCCATGGACTATTTTTTGCCGCTATTATAAAAAGCATCGGACAGAAAATAATGGAAAAAATAAGAACATTATTGACAATGTTTGAAACGTTATTATATTAAAAACACTTTTTCAATATCAAATTAATTCTGTAACACACAGACTGTGGTTTAAAAATAAATAAAACTTAAATACTGAAAGGCATTGATTTCACGTTTTGTAAAATCATAACAATATATTATTGATAATACAAATAATTATACAGGGGAATACAATATACAACTTTCTGTAGTTTGTATAAAATAGCTGTCAAAATCAGTATCATAAGAAATTTGGCCACTTGTGGTCATATACCAGCCAGTGGTGAACAATTTGTTCAATACTAAAACATCCCTTAGGGAGAAAAAATACATTTTCTGTAGGACCATCATGAGAACAGATGATTCTGTATACTCAACGTAGCACCTCTCTCCCAGTCAGACGATTCAAGGCTATCTAACCTACTACATTACAATACTGAGGAACGTGATCCAGGTGTGACCAGCAGATCTTCTTTGAAAACAGAGCCAGCCTGTTCCTGCAGTTGTTCCTGCTGTTGTCCTGCTGTTACTGTTGTTGGTCTCTATATGAGGCTGTCGATGCTGTTCCTGTAGGTCTGTAAAGGTTTCCTCATGTCTGAGGTGCTGTTCAGATCAAACTTGTTAGCTGGAAGGAGGCAATGAAGAGCATATTGATGAATATTGTCAAGTAAGAAATAGCCATTCTGAATCAAATCTGTGTTATGAAACAGGGATGTTTTTGAATTTCTTATGWCTTTCTTATTCCTAGCCAATGACTGTGAGTGGAYAAGATAAMGGCCTTCTTCTGTGTTTACCTTTCTGTCTGATTCGTTTGAGGAGCCATGCYGCCAGAGACAGGCCAGATAATGACACAGCGCCCCCTGCTGCCAGGCCTAGGATAGTGGGGTRCAATGGAGGCTCAGGTGTGGCTGGAGGAAACAAGAAACAACAGAGGAAAACAGTCAAACAATCTGAATCAACTGATCGGTCACATCACTGACTACAACCCTCTCAAAAAAWYWTCGTATTTTGGTAGCCCCCTTATGTAGGATATGCATTCATGATGCATTCATAAAGCCTTTATAACCYCTACATAAGACATACTTTGTCCTGATGACCAGCGAATATCCAGTTTGGTTGTCTCACAGAATTTCAATTTGGCTGTGTCTCACAGAATATTCTGTTTGATTGTGTCTCACACAATCCAATTGTCTTAAGGCTTAAAAATCCTTATTTAACCTGTTTCCTCCCCTTCATCTACACTGATTGAAGTTGATTTAACAAGTGACATCAATAAGTGATCATAGCGTTCACCTGGATTCACCTGGTCAGTCGTTGTCATGGAAAGAGCAGGTGTTCTTAATATTTTGTACARTCGYGCTGAGTWAAACCTCTCACTTCACCTCTTTCTCTCCATTTAAACTCAGTCTATACTGTTTTAGTATTGTGTGTAAATGTGTAAATTGACTGAGATTAAACAGGAGAGGAAGAGGCGAAGTGAGAGGTTTTACTCAGCCCAAAATCTGTCCATGAAAATAAGCCCCTGAAGTGAGGAATTTTCGTATGAAGGTCAATGAGATGGTGTCGAATTTGGTCAACAACAAAAATGTCATTGCTAACTTGCTACGTGAGGCTTATTTGATTGAATAGAGGTTTCGTAATGGTTATGTTTATGGCCCTGGTAGTTTGAGGCTCCCGAGTGGCGCAGCGGTCTAATGCACTGCATCTCAATGCAAGAGGCGTCACTGCAGTCCCTGGTTCATATCCAGGCTGCATCACAGCTGGCACACAATTGGCCCAGTGTTGTCCGGGGTAGGCTGTCATTGTAAATAAGAAATTGTTCTTAACTGACTTTCCTAGTTAAATAAATACATTTCGTTTTACGAATGCACTGATATAAGTGGACGCACGTGGCATTTCAGCAACTTTGATAAAAATGATGTTGTCATAGAGATAGATGGGGGACTAGTCATTGATATAAGCCTTTTAGCAGGGAGATTGCCATTGAAGGTCTCCACCCGTTTCAAGTAGTCACCTTGGTGGGGATTCTATGAGTTGTGAACAATCGCCAATGAAAGAAGGAAATGTAATACTTCAACATTCTCGCCTCCTCCCGCCTGCCTTGCATCTTTGAGGACATGTATTTCCATTGTTAGAGTGGTATATGTCTATCTAGTCAATAAAGACATCGGTTTAAAAACTCTTGTCAATATAGACAATGGTTTAAATCAGGTCTATTTTAAAGATGCAAAACAGTTTTGTCTTACCTTCACAGTGTGGTATCTCCTCACTCCACTCAGCAGCTGATGTGCAGGTCACCGTGATCGCCCCTTGAGGAGATAACCCTCAGAGCAGCTAAAGTTACAGCTGCTCCATAGGTGAAGTCTTCTCCACAGCTGATAGCGCCATCCTGTGGCTGCTGGAGGGTAGGGCAGCTTACAGCTGCAAGACAGAGTGAATAGTGGTGCAGTGGTCAGTCTGTGTCCAGAGACAATTCTAGACTGTCAACAATTACAAAACTCTATTTGTCCTCCTAGATATTTCTGAATGAAAAGTCCTGTGTCATTCATATATATAGCAACTACAGTTGATGTAACATGTTATGGGGGCTACGTTTACAGATATGCAGAACCTGTACACACCAACACACTGCGGCTGTGAGTCGTTCCACTGTCCCGAGGCTCCACACTGCAGGGTAGCAGAGCTGGAGGCCAGCCTCTCATAGCCCTCCTCACAGGTAAAGCTACAGGTGGACAGGTAGTGAAGGAGCCCAGGGGATGGGAGCAGGCCATGGATCCCTTCCCAGGTTCATACAGCTCACTGCATAAGACCACTGAGGAGGAGAGGGCAGACGCAATACATGACTAAATGTGTCAATGCTGTCACAGACTCTTATAATGCACAGATACAGAGATGAGTCCTCTATCTAGACTTGGTTTCCTCTATTGTAACCTCCTCTTTCACCCCAGCTGCCAAACTAACCCTGATTCAGATGACCATCCTACCCATGCTAAATTACGGAGACACATTTATAGATCGGCAGGTAAGGGTGCTCTCGAATGGCTAGATGTTCTTTAACATTGGCCATCAGATTTGCCTCCAATGCTCCTTATAGGACACATCACTGCACTCTATACTCCTCTGTCAACTGGTCATCTCTGTAAACCTGTCACAAGACCCACTGGTTGATGCYTATTTATAAAACCCTCTTAGGCCTCACTTCCCCCTATCTGAGATATCTACTGCAGCCCTCATCCTCCACATACAACCCCCGTTCAGTCAGTCACATTCTGTTAAAGGTCCCCAAAGCACACATCCCTGGATTGCTCGTCTTTTCAGTTCGCTGCAGCTAGCGACTGGAACGAGCTGCAACAAACACTCAAACTGAACAGTTTTATCTCAATATCTTAATTCAAAGGATCAGTCGTGGACACTCTTACTGACAGTTGTGGCTGCTTTGCATGATGTATTGTTGTCTCTACCTTCTTGCCCTTTGTGCTGTTGTATGTGCCCAATAATGTTTGTACCCTGTTTTGTACTGCTACCATGTTGTGCTGCTGCCATGTTGTTATATTGTGTTGCTACTGTACCATGCTGTGTTGTTGTCTTAGGTCTCTCTTTATGTAGTGTTGTGTTGTCTATCTTGTCGTGATGTGTGTTTTGTCCTACATTTTTACTGAATTTATTAGTTTTTTAATTCCAGCCCCGGTCCCCGCAGGAGGCCTTTTGCCTTTTGGTAGCTCGTCATTTTAAATAAGAATTTGTTCTTAATTGACTTGCCTAGTTAAATAATGGTTAAATACAATAAAATAAAACACATATTTCTATGGTCTGTTGTTCACAGGCATCTCTGCCCTCTCATTGGCTAGAATGGTCCCACCTGTTCTCGCCATCTTTGAGGACATGTTTTTCCATTGATAGAGTGGTCATATGTCTATTTTGTCAATAAATACATTGGWTTAAATTGATTWAAAAATTMTTGTCAATAAAGACATTGTATTAATTTGTTTAAAAACTCTTGTCAATATAGACAATGGTTTAAATCAGGTCTATTTTAAAGATGCAAAAAAGTTTGTCCTTACCTTCACAGTGTGGTATCTCCTCACTCCACTCAGCAGCTGATGTGCAGGACACCGTGATCGCCCCCTTGAGGAGATAACCCTCAGAGCAGCTAAAGTTACAGCTACTTCCATAGTTGAAGTCTTCTCCACAGCTGATAGCGCCATCCTGTGGCTGCTGGAGGGTAGGGCAGCTTACAGCTGCAAGACAGAGTGAATAGTGGTGCAGTGGTCAGTCTGTGTCCAGAGACAATTCTAGACTGTCATACAATTACAAACTATATTTGTCCTCCTAGATATTTCTGAATGTAAAATGTCCTGTCATTCATATATTTATAGCAACTACAGTTGATGTAACATGTTATGGGGGCTAGGTTTACAGATATGCAGAACCTGTACACACCAACACACTGCGGCTGTGAGTCGTTCCACTGTCCCGAGGCTCCACACTGCAGGGTAGCAGAGCTGGAGGCCAGCCTCTCATAGCCCTCCTCACAGGTAAAGSTACAGGTGGACAGGTAGCTGAAGGAGCCCAGGGGATGGGAGCAGGCCATGGAACCCTTCMCWGGTTCATACAGCTCACTGCATAAGACCACTGAGAAGGAGAGGGCAGATAGCAATACATGACTAAATGTGCCACGATGAAGACATTACTCAAGATACACAACAACTGAAATACAGGAGGTCTAAGCTGTCATACTGTTATAAAGACCGATAGCAAGACACTGAAGTAATTCAAAGAAAGTACAAATCAAAAGTTTACAACAAATGGTAGCTGTTATTTTATTCTCTTATTAGTCTTTCCAGAACACTTTATTTATAAGGTTAATAAGAGTATATACTTACATTCACAGGTGGGAGGCTGTTCCGACCATGATTCTGAGGCTGTGCATCTCACAGGCCCGGAGCTGCTCAGTCGGTACCCCTCTTCACAGGAATACTGACACGTCGAGTCAAAGGAGAAATTCCCATTGGGGTGAGAGCAACTGACACTGSCTTTAGCAGGGACAGTGACCTCCTCCATCTTACATTCAACAACTGCCGACAAAGGAAAACAGGCAAGGAGTTACATTTAAGAGAACTTTGAATGTGATAGCACAATGCAGTTGGTTTCATACTGCCTGTATTAGATTATTGGACTATATCATCCTGGCTTGCTTACCGTGTTCACACTGCTCTCCGTAGAAGCCCTCAAAGCATTTACAGYGGTGGCTGTTGATGGTCTCCACACACTCTCCATGGTAACATGAGTCGCTCTGACACGAGGCTGTGAAGCACAGAGCCGTYTTCTTCTTCATACAYGTCTCGTCGTTCCACTTCCCTGTGTCCTTCYCTCTCTTGATGTACATCTCCACACAGTCCTCGTTGTTCCCCCCGTTGTTGGGTTCTCCRTCTGCCCAGTTYTCTGCCTCTTTAGTCAGGGTCTTATTGGTCCCCACCCAGGTCCACACGTCGTCCACCTTACGGATCCCTATCCAGTAATAGTTGGTCTGCCTGGGCAGGATGCTGTTAAGGTGGGAGATCTCTCCACGGTTCTGGATGGCCACCATGTCAGTGTAGTGCTCCGTGCACCACTTTCTAGCAGTGTCCCAGTTCATAGTTTTGTTGGAGTGATGGTAGGACCAGCCCTCTACTCTACTGCACATGGTGACAACTGAGGAATGACATATAAAAAAAAGGTCAATATTGACATACAGTACATGAATGAGTTTACATGAATGGGATTTTAGAAATGCATAGATCTTTTGAAATGTGTTTCTTACTTGAGTACAGGAGGAAGAGGGTGATCCATGAGCTGGGGCTTCTGGCTTGCTGTGATGCAGAGCAGAAGTCCTGTGGAGACAACATCAAGCCATACTTTACTGACTGAGAAATGCATTGGCTGTCTGAAATGTATACAAGCTAACTAATGCATCTTAATTTTAAGGCATAAACCAATTCTCTCAACAGTACTTACCATTGTACTTTTTTAAATGTGATGCTCTTTTGCAGGTAAATCTCTAAAGGATATGTTTCTAGTCTTATCCAGTGGATGAAATGATACTGCTCTCTGGTACTCTGTGCATACACATATATATACACCAACCCACACTTCAACAACGGCCACAGACCGGAATTCATCGTTATGACACTGCCTGGGCGTGAATAGGCTACTCTGGAATTTCCAACTTGGAAACTTTCTCCCTCTCTCTCTCCCTCTTTTAGATATCTGAACTCTATCCTATTGTGTCGGTCAGACAGATAAGGGATTCTCTGAGCAGGGGCCAGAGCCCAAAGCCCGGGCTGCAACAGGAAACAAAGAATGAGGTAGCAGGAAGCTCTCATTAACAACAGCCTCTGCCMTGGGCAGAGATTCACAGATACTGAGCTGGCGTTGAAATGTTTCTTTCACTCCTTTGAAATGTCTGGCTAACACCACATCAAGCATTTGTTGTCATGAATAGTGGGGTGCATAATCTATTAATTAGTCATAACATTGTAAGCTAACAGTTGACAAATGTACGATGTCAAGTCGACCTCTATTTCAAGTGCATTTCATTGAGTTGGGTTTTGTTATAACAGTGTAGAATGTGACTAACCCACTACTGTGTTTAGGTATTTTTATTAAAGGATATGCACAGCTTGAGAGGATAGAGAGAGACAGACAGGTTGTCATGAAGATACAGGGAGACAGACAGGTTGTCATGAGGATACAGGGAGACAGACATGTTGTCATGAGGATACAGGGAGACAGACA
>NW_019943534.1:53572-68038 GCF_002910315.2 Salvelinus sp. IW2-2015
AAGTTGTCATGAAGATACAGGAGAACAGACAAGTTGTCATTGAAAGTACAGGGAGACAGACAGGTTGTCATGAAGATACAGGAGACAGACAGTTGTCATGAGATACAGGGAGACAGACAAGTTGTCATGAAGATACAGGAGCAGACAGTTGTATAGGTACAGGGAGACAGACAAGGTGTCATGAGATACAGGGAGACAGACAGGTTGTCATGAGGATACAGGGAGACAGACAGGTGTCATGAGGATACAGGGGAAAACAGACAGGTGTCATGAAGATACAGGGAGACAGACCGGTTGTCATGAGGATACAGGGAGACAGACGGTTGTCATGAGGATACAGGGAGACAGACAAGTTGTCATGAAGATAGAGGAGACAGACAAGTTGTCATGAGGATACAGGGAGAAAGACAGGTTGTCATGAGGATACAGGGAGACAGAAAGGTTGTCATGAAGATAGAGGGAGACAGACAAGTTGTCATGAGGATACAGGAGAAAGACAGGTTGTCTGTCTGTGTGATGGAAACAACACTATAGACGCCTGTTGGCTGCCTGCACTGACTACCATGGCTCACATCCTTCCTGACTGGACTCACTTACACTCTGAACATCTACCACAGCAGAAATCTTTTGTTGACCCTAGAAAGTCCCCCTTCCTGAGGCCCAGACATAAATGCTGCCGTGAGGAAACAGAGATTTCAACATGGCGTCTGATAAAGGCTTGATAATCCTAATGGATTCTAATTAGGATGACTCAGTTATGAGCAATGACAGATGGAGAAATACTCACTTTCCAACAGTTTATGTTGAGTATAACCGCTTAATAACTTTGAATGTAATCATATACAGATTGCTTGCTACCTTTCAATGACATATAGCTAGTATGAAAGACGGCCGCTGAAAGCCAGAATGAGGGTTAGCTCTCAGGCTAGGATGAAGACGCCGGTGAAGCCAGAATGAGGGTTAGCTCTCAGGCTAGATGAAAGACGGCCGGTAAAGCAAATGAGGGTAGCTCTCAGCTAGGATGAAAGACTGCCGGTGATAGCCATTATGAGGGTTAGCTCTCAGGCTAGAATGAAGAGGCCGGTGAAAGCTAGTATGAGGGTTAGCTCTCAGGCTAGTAGAAAGACGGCCGGTGAAAGCCAGAATGAGGGTTAGCTCTCAGGCTAGAATGAAAGACTGCCGGTGAAAGCCAGTATGAGGGTTAGCTCTCAGGCTAGAATGAAAGACTGCCGGTGAAAGCCAGTATGAGGGTTAGCTCTCAGGCTAGAATGAAAGACAGCCGGTGACCATCTCAATTGGTTGAGGTCGGGGGATTGTGGAGGCCAGGTCATCTGATGCAGCACTCCATCGCTCTCCTTCTGGTAAAATAGCTCTTACATGTCATTGTCCTGTTGAAAAACAAATTATAGTCAGCAGGGTGACCGGTCCACTCCTGATCCCTGGGTTCGTCTCCTTTGACGGCGTCCTGCGGCTGGAGCCGCGCGTCAGAGAGGGTACTTATTTACTCAAAAACAATATTCCATGAAGGAGACAAAATAATCCAGATCACAAAACGAGACAACTTGACAATAACAAACACGTACAAAACCAAGGGGGGAAACCAGAGGGTTAAATAGGGAACAAGATTATGGAATGGAAACCAGGTGTGTATAATGAAGACAAAACAAATCGAAAATGAAACGTGGATCGGTGGGTGACTAGAAAAACCGGTGACGTCGACCGCCGAACGCCACCCAAACAAGGAGAGGGACCAACTTCGGCGGAAGTTGTGACAGTCACTTCCCAAGAGCCAGGTTGTGACAAAAGCTCACACTCATTCTATGTTTAATTAAATGTATTGTATATGTGTGTGTGTGTGTGTGTGTGTGTGTGTGTGTGTGTGTGTGTGTGTGTGTGTGTGTGTGTGTGTGGTGTGTGTGTGGTGTGTGTGTGTGTGTGTGTGTGGTGTTGGCAAAAAACAGCAGTTGAGAGTGCGCTGACCCTGGTGCTAAAGGGGGTACACAGCTGACCCTGTGTCTAGAGGGGATACACAGCTGACCCTGGTGCTAGAGGGGGTACACAGCTGACCCTGGTGCTAGAGGGGGGACACAGCTGACCCTGGTGCTAGAGGGGTACACAGCTGACCCTGGTGCTAGAGGGGTACACAGCTGACCCTGGTGCTAGAGGGGTACACAGCTGACCCTGGTGCTAGAGGGGGTACACAGCTGACCCTGGTGCCTAGAGGGGTACACAGCTGACCCGGTGCTAGATGGGGTACACAGCTGACCCTGGTGCTAGAGGGGGTACACAGCTGACCCTGGTGCTAGAGGGGGTACACAGCTGACCCTGGTGCTAGAGAGGGTACACAGCTGACCCTGGTGCTAGAGGGGGTACACAGCTGACCCTGGTGCTAAGGGGGTACACCGCTGACCCTGGTGCTAGAGGGGGTACACAGCTGACCCTGGTGCTAGAGGGGGTACACAGCTGACCCTGGTGCTAGAGGGGGTACACAGCTGACCCTGTGCTAGAGGGGTACACAGCTGACCCTGGTCTAGAGGGGGTACACAGCTGGAGGTTGATAAGTTTGAAGGGGTACGGGACTATAACAAGTTTGGGAACCACGGAACTAAGCCATTGGAATACTGATGGAACGAGTCCAGTTATTTCAAGGTAATCTACTCATGTTCACATATGGTGATTCATGGACCGTCTATATCCGGGTTGCATCCGAATTATATGGACCAGTATCACATGCACACTAGCACTCAGAGTGTCCTGCGCCTGACTCTGCCTTACCCGCATCACCTAGACTTTTGACAGTGACAAAGAGCTCTTATAGGACCAGGGCACAAATAATAATAATAGTCAATAATTTTGCACTAGCACTCAGAGCGCACAGGGAGCTACGCACAGGGAGCTACGCACAGGGAGCTACGCACAGGGAGCGCACAGGAGCTACGCACAGGGAGCGACAGGGAGCTACGCACAGGGAGCTACGCACAGGGAGCTACGCACAGGGAGCTACGCACAGGGAGCTACGCACAGGAGCTACGCAAGCAGCGACATCATCCAAAAACATGGCAGACATTGGATGAATATAACATTTTAATATTCTCGGCTGTGAGTGATGAAAAACAAATCGGTCTCAGCGACAATTATTTTAATAACTCAACGGATGTTTTGTGCATAAAGGTGATGACTATTGTCTTATTAGCAATTTTCAAATCCTACTTCTCTGTGTGGCCGTCTATGGAAATTCTTTCTAGGCCCGAGCCTCAGTTAAACTGCAGTACCAGGTCAAAGCTGTAGGGGCAGTCTAAACTGCAGTACCAGGTCAAAGCTGTAGGGGCAGTCTAAACTGCCATACCAGGTCAAAGCTGTAGGGGCAAAGCCAGTATGAGGGTTAGCTCTCAGGCTAGGATTAAAGACGGCCGGTGCGTGGGAGAGAAAACATCTGTAGAGTTCAAAAGGTCTCAGTCAAAATCACGAAGAGGATTACCTAAGGAGGTAAAAATTCTATAATTAATTTAATCCATGCTCGAAATAATACAAAAGTGAAAGTGCAAGGTGCTATAAAATATATATATACACTACCAGTCAAAAGTTTTAGAATACCTACTAATTCAAGGGTTTTTCTTTATTTTTACTATCTTCTACATTGTAGAATAATAGTGAAGACATCAAAACTATTAAATAACACATATGGAATCATGTAGTAACCAAAAAAAGTGTTAAACAAATCAAAATATATTTTATATTTGAGATTCTTCAAATAGTCACCCTTTGCCTTGATGACAGCTTTGCACACTCTTGGCATTCTCTCAACCAGCTTCATGGGGTACTCACCTGGAATGCATTTTAATTAACAGGTGTCTTMTTAAAAGTTAATTTGTGGAATTTCTTTCCTTCTTAATGCGTTTGAGGCAATCAGTTGTGTTGTGACAAGGTAGGGGTGGTATACAGAAGATAGCTGTAATGAGGGCGCTGAGAGTCGGGAAGCAAGTTCAGGGAGTGAGTGTTTTAATAAATAAAATAAACAATGAAGACTAAACACAAACAACGCACCGACATAAAAACAGAGTCAATAACACCTGAGGAAAGAACCAAGGGGAGTGACAGATAAAGGGAAGATAATCAAGGAGGTGATGGAGTCCAGGTGAGTGTCATGAGGCGCAGGTGCGCGAGATGATGGTGACAGGTGTGCGGAATAATCAGCAGCCTGATGACCTAGAGGCCAGAGAGGGAGTATATGTGACAGTACCCCCTCCGACGCGCGGCTCCAACTGCAGGACGCTATCAAAGGGGACGAAGCCGGGGATCAGGAGTGGACCGGTCACCCTGCGGACTATAATTTGTTTTTCAACAGGACAATGACTCAACACATGTAAGAGCTATTTTACCAAGAAGGAGAGCGATGGAGTGCTGCATCAGATGACCTGGCCTCCACAATCCCCCGACCTCAACCAAATTGAGATGGTTTGAGATGAGTCAGACCGGAGAGTCAAGGAAAAGCAGCCAACAAGTGCTCAGCATATGTAGCAACTCCTTCAAGACTGTTGGAAAAGCATTCCAGGTGAAGCTGGTTGAGAGAATGCCAAGAGTGTGCAACACTGTCATCAAGGTTATTTGAAGAATCTCATATCTAAAATATATTTTGATTTGTTTAACACACTTTTTTGGTTACTACATGATTCCATATGTGTTATTTAATAGTTTTGATGTCTTCACCATTATTCTACAATGTAGAAAATAGTAAAAAATAAAGAAAAACCCTTGAATGAATAGGTGTTCTAAAACTTTTGACCGGTAGTGTATAAAAAAGAAACTAAGCATACCTTATGCCTTCATCAGTGCTGTACAAACAAATGAAGAAGACGTACTTAAGAAGACACACTGTGACTAACAGGTGCAAGCAGATAGTTGATTAGAGACTGGCGAATAGGGAGTCAATGCATATGAACCAGGAATATATAGAAGAGTGTTAAAAATGGAAAATTCAAACACCGTTACGGAAGCAATGGCTGAAGTGGAATTATTGTGCTATTCTCTTGGCGCGAGTACAGTTGGTGAGAATGAGGGGATGATGATGACGAAGAAGAGTGGAGTAAAGAGTTTCTGTATCGCAAAAAATCACACTTGTCTAGAAAATGTATCTTGGCACAGTCACATTCCAAACGGAAGTTAAGATAATCAACTAAGCCAGGTATTCCCATCGGGGGTACGGCAAAAAAAAATGTGATTCACATTTTTTTTAAAGGTGTTTTTCTGTACATTTTTTCCCCCCTTCATATTTTTTTTTACAGTTCATTTATATTTTCCAACAGGGCTATACATTTCGGCAAGTTTTTTTTCCTCGCCTGAGGAGCTTCGTTTCACTGCAAAAAATAAAATTAAACCATCTAGTGTTCAGCTAAATAACAACACAATGTCAAATACAGGTAGCATAGTCAAATAATGAACATCCAATCACATTAACCATTACTCTCTCGTGGGAATTCCACTAACAGTCAGTATGTAGCCAAACGTAGCTGCTGCTCATGTTGGTATCTCTACTGATGGCGCAAAAGCCATGACACGGCCACAAAGTGGAGTGGTAACACGCATGCAAGCAGTTGCTCCCAACGCCACTTGGGTACACAGCATCCACCAAGAGGCTCTTGCTGCCAAGGGAATGCCTGACAGCTTGAAAGACGTTTTGGACACTACAGTGAAAATGGTTAACTTTGTTAAAGCAAGGTCCCCGAACTCTCGTGTATTTTCTGCACTATGCAATGATATGGGCTGGGACCATGTCATGCTTTTACAACATACAGAAGTGCGCTGGTTATCAAGGGGCAAAGTATTGACACGTTTTTTWAAATTGAGAGACGAGCTTAAAGTTCTCTTTACTGACCATTATTTTCACTTGTCTGACTGCTTGCATGATGACATGTTTCTCACACGACTGGCCTATCTGGGTGATGTTTTCTCTCACCTGAATGATCTGAATCTAGGATTACAGGGACTCTCCGCAACTATATTCAATATGCGGGACAAAATTCAGGCTATGATTAAGAAGTTGGAGCTCTTCTCTGTCTGCATTAACAAGGACAACACACAGGTCTTTCCATCGTTGTATGATTTTTTGTGTGCAAATTAACTCAAGCTTACGGACAATGTCAAATGTGATATAGCGAAGCACCTGAGTGAGTTGGGTGCGCAATTACGCAGGTACTTTCCCGAAACGGATGACACAAACAACTGGATTCATTATCCCTTTCATGCCCTGCCTCCAGTCCACTTACTGATCTCTGAACAAGAGAGCTTCATCAAAATTGCAACAGGCGGTTCTGTGAAAATTTAATCAGAAGCCACTGACAGATTTCTAGATAGGGCTGCGCTCAGAGTATCCTGCCTTGGCAAATCGTGCTGTTAAAACACTGATGCCCATTGCAACCACGTACCTATGTGAGAGTGGATTCTCGGCCCTCACAAGCATGAAAACTAAATACAGGCACAGACTGTGTGTGGAAAATTATTTCAAACTGAGACACTCTCCAATACAACCCAACATTGCAAAGTTATGTGCATCCATTCAAGCACACCCTTCTCATTAACCTGTGGTGAGTTATTCACAATTTTCAATTAACAAATAAGGTTTTATATGCAAGATGGTTAAATAAAGAGCAAAATTATTGACTATTATTATTATTATTTGTGCCCTGGTCCTATAAGAGCTCTTTGTCGATTCCCACGAGCCGGGTAATGACAAACTCACACTCATTCTTATGTTTAATAAATGTATCGTATAGCGTGTGTGTGGCAGGCTTACAATGACGGCAAAAAACAACATTTGAGAGTGCGCTGACCCTGGTGCTAGAGGGGGTACGCAGCTGACCCTGGTGCTAGAGAGGGTACACAGCTGACCCTGGTGCTAGAGGGGGTACACAGCTGACCCTGGTGCTAGAGGGGGTACGCAGCTGACCCTGGTGGTAGAGGGGGTATGCAGCTGACCCTGGTGCTAGAGGGGGTACGCAGCTGACCCTGGTGCTAGAGGGGGTACACAGCTGGAGGTTGAATGTTTGAAGGGGTACGGGACTATAACAAGTTTGGGAACCACTGAACTAAGCCATTGGAATACTGATGGAACGAGTCCAGTTCCGTGTTTGGTGCCTTTCCATATCATAAAAGCATCATCAATATTACGTTTGCAGAACACAGTATTATCAGACAAGGTATTATTATAATGGATATATTTATCCTCAATGAGGCCCATACAAAGGTTGGCATAATCAGGGGCGAAGGTAGCCGCCTGTCGAAGTACATCAAGATCGTAAATAATATTCCTCTCCAAACAAAAAAATAGTTCTTAGTCAATAACAGCTCAGCCATTTCGATCAGACACTGGGTGCAAAGAGTAGGGTCAGTTTTGGAGTCTAAAAAATAGTGTAAATCTTCCAGTCCAATGTTGTGGGGAATGTTGGTGTACAAGCTAGTTATGTCCATAGTTACAAGAAAAGTAGGCCTATCATCCTCGTTCAGCTTTAGTTCAGATAACTGATTGGTGAAATCGCCTGTGTCTCTTAGGTAGGAAAGTAGCTCGGTAACAAGAGGTCTGGTGTGGAAATCAATGAAATTGGACAAAGGCTTGGTTAGAGAGTCATTACTTGACACAATCAGATGTCCAGGGGGAAACTCCTGACATGTGTTCCAATACCCATACCAACATAGTGCATACTACATAATGAGTATATACTACATACTATTAGTTCATTTTAGTATACTGTAAACGAACAGTATCCTTTCACTTGAGTGTACTAGGCTTTGCCTGTCTACCAGAAATTGATGCTGTTGCTATGCACCCTCTTGCTAGCTTGTTAGCGTAACAAATTACTAGCTAGACATGTTACTACTTCAGGTTTGTTATTAAATTCAATCTGGAGTGCCAGAGTGTACTTGTAAATTCAGAGCAGTGGTCAGATTGTCCGTTATTACATTCAGAGCGCACAACAGACACTCTGGCCGAGGAGTATCCGAGCGTTCTGATCTCTACAACGGAAGTGAAGTACCCAAGCTAACTGGCTAACTACTTCCACACACAAATGAGAGAAAACCTCTCTCTAACCATTTGAATCGCCCTTGTATAACTGGTTAGGCTGTTTTCATGTTATCCAGAGTGTTGGTGACGGTAACTGTGCTGCTGGCAAAAAATGTGTTACGCTTTTTTTTGTGCCGATGTTTACTGACCAACCAGGCATATTCAACTGGTGTTGAGCGTTCGTAAATTAATCAGTTATTCTGCGCTCTGGCAGAAGTACACTCTGACGAGAATGCTCTGAAATCGGAGTAGTTAGCCAGAGCGAATTTACGAACGCACGACTATACCACTTAGCTAAACTAAGAATGAAGGAATAATCAAGTCAATAAACGTTGGGTAGTTAGATAGCATATCGTTAATACACTGGCAAGTTCGATGTATTAGTAGCCAACTAACGTTAGATAGCTAGCTAACATACCGGTACATACTGTTGTAATGATAGCGTAGCTAACATACCGGTACATACTGTTGAAATGATAGCGTAGTTAACAAATTGTCAGCCAACATAACGTGGAATGTAACTTATTTGAAAAGTCATTACTTTATTACATTGCTCAACATTTTCTTAACATTTGTCATAATTAGTTAAAGCAATGAATTTGTGTCCCCTCTCGTTAGACTTCGGCTACATATTTTACACCATTTTCTTCAAATCTGAAAACGCCGTAAAGCCACAAACTATTTTTATTAAAGATTTGCATTATGGGCCCTAAAAGCACCGAAATGGTGTCCACTGCTTGTATACTTCGTATATTGGCGAATGTAGTACGAAATCCGGGAACTTTTGGACATACTAACTATATCCATGCTATGACCAATAAGCATACTATACACTCATGTTACGTCACAAATAGTACGGTTAGTACGAGTATTCGAACACAGCTCTGGTAATCCTTAAGTGTTTTTGGTCAAATGTACACATCGGCCATGGTAGGCCGCTAGTTGATGAAGTAGCCCGATCCCTTGTCAATCAGATAGCCTGCCTCATGGGTTCTGCTGGAAGAAGAAAAAAGAGTCCATTTTGGTTTTATTATACACACAGGTAGGGTCACCTTGGAGTTTGCAGTAAGAGTTGGTGTCAGACAATTGTCTATGGATTTCTCCATCATTATCGAATCTATTCATGCATTCCTTTATCACAATTCTTGAAGATAAGGTTGGGATTTTTTTGTTTTGAGATGGAATGAAGCATGTCTCTTTGTATCTTGCTGCAGTTGGGAGCATATTTGTTTGTCATTAGCAACAAATATTGTATCAACATCTCTCTCCACTAGTTTGCAAAACGTGTTAAATAGCGTTGAAGTCTTAGTGGGGGGCAGACTGTGCTATTGTTATTATGAAACAAACATTCATGGAATGTATGCCACATAGCACGTGTGAAATATTACAGTGGAACAAATAAATGACTGAACTGGGAATTTCCAAGCTAACCAAAGAAAATAGGATTGTACTGAGAAAATGAAAGTTATAAACATTAGAACTGAAAACTGGCATGTCAGATAAGCACTTTACTCCTAACAAACAGATATTTCCATTCTGCTTGAAAGATACTGCAACAATTTCAAAGATTATATTAAGTTACAGTTCATACAAGGAATCAGTCCATTTCAAATAAATTCATTAGGCTTAGTCTATGGACTGGGAAACAGATATGATTTGTTAGTCACAGTACCTTTAAAAAAAAAAAAGGTAGGGTAGTGGATCAGAAAACCAGTCAGTATCTGGGTGTGACCACATTGCCTCATGCAGCGGCGTAAACACATTCCTTCACACATAGAGTTGATCAGGCTGTTGTCTCACTCCTCTTCAATGGCTGTGCGAAGTTACTGGATATTGGCAGGAACTGGAACACGCTGTCGTACACGTCGATCCAAAGCATCCCAAACATGCTCAATGGGGGGACATGTCTGGTGAGTATGCAGGCCATGGAAGAACTGGGACAGTTTCTGCTTTCTCTGAATTGTGTACAGATCCTTGCGACATGGGGCCGTGCATTATCATGCTGAAACATGAGGTGATCACAGCGGATGAATTGCATGACAATGGGTCTCAGGATTTCGTCACGGTATCTCTGTGCATTCACATTGCCATCCACAAAATGTAATTGTGTTCGTTGCGTTTATATTGTTGTTCAGTGTAGTTAAGTTAATGTGAGTCTTGGGCCCGATAAAATCTGACTGCCATGGCATGCAGCAAGTTTCCTTGGGTGAAGTGTGTTATGGTCTTGAATCTGCTGTATCATCAGCTTCATTGTAGTCATGGTGGCCAAGGACATGACCTTTGACCCTCACTTATGTCCCGCGTTTTGACCTTTTGTAACAGTCTGTGACTGAAATGTGAAATTTTACTTCTTAGCCAATGTATCATTTACAGTACTGTACATAAAGAGCGTATGACACATTTATGAAGATATTCTATTTTTTTGACAAACGCTTCCTGCACGGGCAGACAGGACACTGCTGTAAACACAAATGTAGTTCTCTCTTTAGCAACACACATTCATATTAAAGGGTCAATATTGTTTGAGCCCCACCTGTTTAGCAAAAAATTAATTTATTTTTGCCTGTTTTGCATGTTATTTTGGCATTAATACGTGTCACATATCAGTTTGCAAACAATGTAATAGAGTGAATAATTGATTTAATAAAGCCGCATACAAACATGGTCTCTTTTTTGTTTTCTTGAGTAAGGCAGCTCCAACATGCAGGTGTTTCAGCCTAGCTCAGTGCTTTCTGTGGTGGTGGGGCAAACCAGCGGAAAATACGGAGCGTAGGGGTTGGTAATGTTCTAGTTGCGCCGTGATTGGCTCAGTGGTCTGTCACTCATGGGGACACTACGTCACCGCAAAATCTACAGGTAGAGCTCGAGAATTCACGCYCTTGGCTGCTGCCATAGAGTTACGTATAATAAAATAGTTGCCACTTCCACACTATATTGGTTGGGCTCAGTCTCAGTCCAGCATAAGGCCTTCTCAATGCTTGCGTTTGAATAGCATCATGAAATATAAAAAGATTCCTATGCACCTATTTGCTCAGCAAGAATGGTATTGTATAAATATATCTAATCTCTCCCAGGTGTAAGATGTAGTAAATACTCTAATTTCACTAAGCTTCCTCTATAGTGTTCACTCCGCTCAGACCCCAGGGTTGAGATTTGGAGAGGCGGAATCTGTGTTAGATCTTTAGTCCAGGATCATATTCAGCCATTCCATGTGTTGCCAGGGGTCTAAAATCTGCCCGTCAGGCGCTCAGAATCAACAGGCGGGCGCTGTAGTCTATAGTGAATGGAATGAAAATTTAGTGTCAACCAATCAGCTTTAGAGTTGCTATTGTAACGCCTGCTGGGCTGGGCTCCAGTGTTACACAGGAGCCAGCTAGCAGGCGTTCGTGCGTCACGTTTTTTGATTGGGATTACCAATCATGATGGCGTCCTATGGGTCGAGGTTATGCAGATCTAGGAAACTGAATTTGATAAACGAATTAATTTGCGTACTACTAAGCTGTTTTTTCAACCCACAATGGGCGGAAGGGAGGAGAAGATATCATTGTCGAGGAATAATTTATAACGCCATTCTCAAGACGAACTTTTCAGAAAAGTTAAGCATTGTAAGGAGAAGGTCGCCGACGCCGACGCCTAGCAAAGCCTGTCACAGGCGGAAAGGGGTTCGTTCGCTCGCCACTTTCAAAGTTCCAACTACGAGCGCTATCAATCTCACAGGCTCCTACAAGCAATGGTGCTTTTGAAAAACTTTTGGGGACACCGAGTGGATCTACAGTCACGCAACAACCGCCGCCGCAGGGCAACGGAGCTGCACAATGAAAAGGTGAAGAAAAATAGGGAAATATTGAAAAGACTCATTGATTGTGTCATGTTTTTGGGTAAACACTGTTTACCCAAAAATGTCAATTTGTCAATTTCAAGGTGACGCAACGCCTGGTTATACTGCGTTTCTGTCTAAATGTATAGTGTCTAGAGCCATGGCATCATAATGATGGTAATAAGAGGTGGATGAATTCGGGTGGGACTGTGTAGTACCTCACTGAAGGCCTAGGCCCCAGGCCCACGGCACGCCACTGCCATCCAAGAAGACTCAAGGTCATTGGCTACAGATAAAATGACGTCAAATCACGTTATATCTACCGTAGCTTTGATTTGATTGGGCCGATCATGTCAACATCATACTTTCAAAATCTTAGCTAGCAAGTTAGCAGTCATCATCATGAATCAAGTCGACAATCTACTGGCAAATCCTTTTCAATCCTTGTCATATGAAGAGAAATAATAGATTAAACGTATYGGTGCTCATCGGCCATYGGACATAAACATTACACAACAAGTTGGAAATCGSAAATTCAATGAGTGGTTTGGAAAGAATCAGTGGCYAACTGCAAGCGTTGCAAAGCAATCACTAGCCYGCTATTCAGTGGWGTGGGTGTGTGGTCCAAGTTTGGGTTTAAGGGTCTCGCTTCCAAGCTTAAAAGGATAAACATWCAACACCATGGGCCAGAAAAGTTTGAATCCATTTGCCAAGCTGTCAATCCATCATGACTTCTGCCGCATTCAAAACAACTGGAAACTCGGAACTGGGAAATCTCAGACTTCAGTGAGTTCAACACAACTGGGAACTGAAAAACGAGCTCCGACTGGAAAAATACGTTTTGAACGGTCATCCAACTCGGAATTCCAAGTCGGGAACTCAAGCCTCTTTCTAGAGTTCCGACCTGAAGATCACTGACGTCATGATTCAACCTTGTTTTTTTCAGAGTTCCCAGTTGTCTTGAAAGCACCATTAATCCAGAGAATGCCAGACATTGAATACAAAGTTTGATGACAAAATTTGCCCCACGAAGGACTGCCGGGCCACCTTCCTGTTCAAGTGAGCACAGCACAACAAGGTGAGTCCAAAAATGTCTTGTATGCTCCTGCATAAATTACTGTGGTGTACTTAAGTAAAAATACTTTAAAGTACTACTTAAGTAGCTTTTGGGTGTATTTGTACTTTACTATTTATATTTTWGACAACTTTTACTTTTACTTCACTACATTTCTAAAGAAAATAATGTACTTTGTACTCCATTCATTTTCCCTRACACCCAATGCTTAGCAGGACTGGAAAATTGTCCAATTCACACACTTATCAAGAGAACATCCCTGGTCATCCCTACTGCCTCTGATCTGGCGGACTCACAAAACACACATGGTTAGTTTATAAATGATGTCTRAGTGTTGTAGCGTGGCCCTGGCTATCTGTAAATTAAAAAAAAAAACATTAAAATGATGCTGTCTGGTTTGCTTAATATGAGCAATTTGAAATTATTTATACTTTTACTTTTGATACTTAAGTATATTTAAAACCAAATAGTTTTATTCAAGTTGTATTTTACKGGGTGACTTTTACTTGAGTAATTTTCTACTAAGGTATCTTTACTTTTATGAAAATTGGGTACTTTTACCACCACTGATGATATAATATGCCAGGGAGATATGTATACTGTAGCTAAGTAATACTAACTGTATGATGTGTAGTAAGCTGTAAGTAGCCCGTGTGCCTCACTCTAATAATTTGGTCCCTTTCCCCCTACTAACTTAGCCTACTGTTCTGACTTGGTGGTGCACATGTAGCCTATAGCTTGTTTTAGAGAAATGTCATCATCGCATATTGTAAGAGCTTTCATTGTCTGCTTATATGCCCCCTTTATTTATACAACGGTTCTGACTTGATGTACAGGGAGAATACTGTAAGAACGGCCTGTGTTCTGAATTCTGTCGCTGTACATTTCAAAAGTGCTGAACAAATACCTGTAGTTATATTGACTCCGTCCTAGCTCGCTTTTTCATGTCTTAATTGAAATTACGGATTGCCTCTTATCCGCTCGTCGTCCCCTTATACCATAGTTTGTACATCTCAATTGTCAGTAGAAATCACATTTGTTTAAGCAAGTCAGCCATATCAGCTMTGTTTTTWTWAARGSMRKWAAWKRRGSYKRAWKRAMYKKTYYSGCTGCCAGACAAGGCTCCGCTGATAGCCAGGTGTAGCAGTGGTAAGCTGTTGGGGCTCTGCTGTTGGGACAGCTTAATGTAGGCCYTAACAGTTTGTGGGCACCGTTTGTCACCGTTATAGTACAATTAATGTATTGTTTAGTATTGTGTTGTGAGTTTGCTCGACCAAGATTTACATGCTAAAATCGCCACTGATTACTGTCAATCTGAGTTAATACAGTACATGCATGTTTGTTCAGGTGTGTTACCTATCATTTCAATTCATGAACAATAGCTTGCGTGCCGGAGACATCGGACGCTCCATGGTTTCTGGGAAAATAAACAGGCGTACTGTATTTAGAACTGGGTTGAGACAGATTCTGGCTCTGCTCTCTACATCCTGAGGTAGGGAAACCCCACATCCCACTGAC
>NW_019943534.1:68218-69755 GCF_002910315.2 Salvelinus sp. IW2-2015
ACACAAACACACACAGAGAAAGATCTCTGCTCCTCCTCGTCTCTCTCTCCTCTCTCCTTCTCTCTCTCTCTCTCCTCATCTCGTCTCTCTCTCTCTCTCTTCTCTCTCTCTCATCTCTCGTCTCTCATCCTCTCTACTCTCTCTCTCTCTCTCTTCTCTCTCTCTCTGCTCTCTGCTCTCCTCTTCCTCCTCTCTCTCTCTCGTCTCTCTCTCGTGCTCTCGTCTCTCTCTCTCTCTCTCTCTCTCTTCTCTCTCTCTCTCTCTCTCGAGAGAGAGAGAGAGAGAGAGAGAGAGAGAGAGAGAGAGAGAGAGAGAGAGAGATGTGTGTGTGTTTGCTGTGGAGAGGGTGTGGATTGTTTTCACATAGTAACAGACCTCCTGTCTCTCTTGGATTCATATTGTGGCCATATCCAGTTGTGAGCCACTTCCTACCAGTTATCTAAGCACTTGGCCTCCAAAGTGACGGTTTCCTCTTATTTTACCTGTTCCATTGATACTGACCTTCCTAAAATATATTCATGAACGCTCTTCCTTTTAATTTTACTGAAATCTGTGTACAGGTGTAGTGCTATCTGTTACGCTGCTGAGGCCAATACTAATATCCCCAGAATTAGATTTTTAGGCATGATTAATATTAGGCATAGTAGTAATCCGGGTAGGCACTAGTCATTGGTCATAACTCTCTGGTCCATTTCATTACACAAGTCATTCTGTACAGGGGAGTTTCGTTAAGAGCCCTGACACTCGGTCTGAACATTAACACACATCGTGCGGTACGGTTTTAGAATCATTCATATCAGTGATAATTATTTTTCAAAAAACAAATGTTCCAATTGATACACATCTTTAATGGGGTTAGGGTTTGTGTTCCCACACGGCCATATCTCATTGTTACAGACGGAAGACTGAGGGACCACCGGTGGTAATTTTTATTTTATTTTTTAATTATACTTTTTTAAATTAATTATTATTATTATTWTTTTTTATTAACAACAAATCAATACAGAAAGTACATAAGGGAACACAAGTATATATAGATTATATATCATGGACAATCGAGCTAGGGGGTACAATATCACATTAAAATTACACAAGGACCTTAAGGGACACACATACACTTACAATTCTAACAGCTTTTTTGTTAGTAGAGTATTTAACCGTCTTAAAATAMAGTTCAATTTCTTTTTGTAGGGTAAGAAAATGTGTTTTTTTGTTAGTAAATTTACATTTGTGTACATGAAATTTGGCCAAAAGAATAATGAAATKAATTACATAAAAATGTTTCAGCTTATTTTTATCGTATGTAAAGAATCCAAGCAGTACATCTCTCCACAATAGTGTAAGATCTTCATAAATGTGTTCAATTATAAATCTACTGATGTCTTGCCACAGTTTTCTTACATGAATACAATGCCAAAAAAGATGCAACACTGTTTCTTGGTGGTCATTACAAAAGGAGCAATTTGAGTTGATGTTTTCCTTAAACTTCTTCATATAGTGGTTGGCAGGATAATATTTATTAATAATTTTAAAGGAA
>NW_019943534.1:70296-76655 GCF_002910315.2 Salvelinus sp. IW2-2015
TACATTTTAAACCCTCTTATTAAAACCCCAGAAGAAGCTAAATCAATGGCTACAGAGGGATTATCTTTAAAAGGTAGAGTCCTAATAACCAAGGCTGAAGGTATCTCTAGACTAACATATGGCGCTCGTATCTTTATATTCTTGACGGTAAAATAAGCAAGGAGATAGACCAGATGCTTTTCAACTTTCTTTGGAGAAACCGTCCCATTACATTAGGAAAACTTTGTAATGAACACTTATTGAGAATGGTGGACTGAATTTTCTGGACTACTACTTTAAATAATACTTTTAAGATCAATTGGATAAAACAATTCCTAGAAAGACCCACTTCTATCTGGAATTTTATTCCTCATCATGTCTAGTAAGCCTCTAGACTTCTGATCCTTTGTAATGGTTATGCCTAAATATGTAAGTTCTTCTTTTACTGGAATACCATAATATGAAGGTGTCACACAATCTTTGACAGCTATGAGTTCACATTTATTAATGTTAAGGTATAGACCAGACGCTTTGGAAAAGGATTGACCACCGGTGGTAATTAGCATGCTCTGAACACCTGTGTGTCACTGAAAAATACTGTCGGCWGCAACAGTGATGAAGCTGGTTAAAACAGTGATAAAGCTGGTTAAAACTGTGTACAGTAAGTGTATATTTTGCATTATTTTGATGTGATATTAAAGTAAAGGGCTTTATGTTTCTAGAATCGTATCGCAATTGAGAATCGATTCACGTTTCGATGGAGTWTTTGGCTGTTTTGGCTGCCAGAGCCAGTCTACCTCTTAAAATAACATAAGGTTATTGAACTTTAAGGATTAACGGTAGGCTCCTTAAGAGTGCATCGTGGGCTAGGTAGGCACATACTATTCTACCAAGCATTTATTCAAGCCATACTGAATGATTGCAAGGAAAGAAATGGATATGGTCAGATGTACTTAGCATACTACTCAAACGCTCTCTTTAAATGGTAGAACACGCCCTAAACCCGATAAGGCAGTCGTTTCATGAGCACTGTGCTGCAGGAATGGTGTGTGTCGTAGGCAGAGCAGTTACAAGGTTGTGTGTACCGTGTACAGTGCGTATTTTCACAGTCGCAATGGCAGACGCTTTGGGTAAAGTCCCCGACGCTGAAGTCGATCCAGAGGGAACATTTAAGTATATTTTAGTRAGGATAAAAGTAAAAGATGGAACTGAATACAAAGATATAGTGAGAGGCACAAAGAGTGCTGGGCAGTATCACAGTAAGTTTGCCTTGTCTCTTTCGTGGCTGTGGTCAGACAGCATTTTTTTGAGGCGCCCATTGCCCACGTACACCAATCCTGCTGTACTAAATTTTTACCAGTGGCAAAATGTAGGCGACCTTGTTATAAATTGTTACTATGATATCTAACGCCATTTGCTAGTAAACCGAGGGCATGAAGCTCAATAACATAGTAGCTATTGAATGTGCCATTGCGCTATAAAGGCTACTGTCCGCAACTGCAGACAACCAAATACAGGATGTTGGAGCATTGTCAACATGCATATGCCTAAAGATAGCCACATAAGAGTTGATGTATTACATATACGAACAGAGCCGGCCCTAGCCTTTTGGGGGCCCTAAGTGAGATTTGGTTGGGTGGCCCCCCACCTCTCCGACAAAACATTTTAGTGCCCCTGCTCTTGGGGGGGGGGCACTAAAGAGAAGAAATGTAAGTTTCTTCGGAGAGAATAAATTTTAGTTTTAAAGTTAAATTCCTGCAATTTTACACATTTCGCCATGGGGCGTAGAGAAATTGTTGCAGCTTTAAAACACATGTCCTGAAATTCTACACATTTTGCCATGGGGTGTAGAGAAATTGTTGCAGTTTTAAAGCACATTTCCTGAAATTCTACACATTTCGCCTTGACTAATGCCATTTTAATATGATATCTCATTGAAAGTGACTGACGAAATCAATAGGGGCCCCGTGGAGGTCAGGGCATGTGCCCTTCATGCCTGGTCAGCAATTCGGCCATGATTACTACWAGTTTAGATACCTGGCTAGACTAACTTACCAATGAAGAAAATGTTAGCTGACATGGGCTTATTGAGTGACTGTCAGTGACTAACATAAGAAAATATATGTAAGTCATTTTTTGGTCGGGCCTTAAATGACTGCTTATGCCCAGGGCCTGCCCTGGATACAAACTTAGATGGACCCTAGGCCTGCATGAGGTGACTAATTGTGCAAAAATCACTCTAGGTTGTAACTGTAACATTGTATGCCTTGGCCTTCATACATCCCATCACTTTGACTGTTTTTCAGATCATATATTTGAGAAGGTCACCCCACCAATAACGTCTTTGGGATTGGAGTGCAACTGTCTTGGAGGAGGGAAGATTGAGCACAACAGCAAAGACAAAAAACTGCGTGTTTTTGGGGAATCAACCGTAAGTGCATTTCAGTTCAATGTGCCAGTAAGGTCACCAAACAGAGGAGAGGAAAACATTTTCTAACCCCCCCCCCCTCCATCTATTTCAGGGCTATGGCAAAGCAGATCATTCAGTGTCTGTGGAGAAGCTGAAGAGTGTCTTCAAAGACTACGAGATCACCTGGTCCGATGATAAAGAATAGATCACCTGGTCCGATGATAAAGAATAGATCACCTGGTCCGATGATAAAGAATATATCACCTGGTCCTGGTAAAGAATAGATCACCTGGTCCTGGTAAAGAATATATCACCTGGTCCTGGTAAAGAATATATCACCTGGTCCTGGTAAAGAATAGATCACCTGGTCCTGGTAAAGAATAGAGGGGAACTCCCTCTTTGTATATGTCTGCTAATATCTGCCATATGGCTATACGCCCCTGTTAACAAAACAACACAGATGTCACTGCAATGATTCAAAATCATTAAAATAACACGTTTTTTCAGTTGCACTTTATTTTGTACCAGTTTTGAAAATGTTTGATGATGCATAGTAGTGTGTATCTGCAACCAGCGCAGCGTTGAAATGAAAGTAAAGTAGGCCTTCTCCCAAAAATTGTCAGGAACATCAGTCATAATGGTTTTGGAGGCTGCGAGCCAAGCGTAAAGTCCATACAGGAAGTTTCTGTGTGATATGGGAGCACAAAAACATATCCTGTTGGCCTCAGGGAGAGTGTTAGTTTGGGGAACCCTAAATAGAGGCGAAGGACTGTTACTCAGATCCTGTCCAACAGCCAGTCTCGTTCCAGAACAATATTCAGAAAGTGTTCAGACCACATTACAGCCTTATTCTAAAATTGATTAAATTGTTTTTTTCCTCCTCATCCAATGTTCTAGAAACATCTCAAGGAATAATCAATGGAAACATGATGCACCTGAGCTCAATTTCAAGTCTCATAGCAAAGGGTCTGAATACTAATATAAATAAGGTAATTCAGTTTTTAATTTTTTAAAAATTAGCAAAAATGCAGAAAACCTTTTTTCCCCTTGTCAGTTATGGGGTATTGTATGTAGATTGATGAGAAAAAAAAACCAATTTAATCAATTTTAGAAAAAAGGCTGTAATGTAACAAAATGTGGAAAAGTCAAGGGGGCTGAATACTTTCGAATGCACTGTAATATTTTTAAATCAAAAGGGAAATGCAACGGGATAGATATGGTATACAGCTCACAATATTGTGTAAAATGGAAATGTATTTTCTCGCTGTTGTTTGTCAATAGGCCCTCCAGGACCCATATGAGTCCAAGAACAAGTCCCTGCTGAGTCAGAGGCCCACTTTTCCATTCTCGCTCTCTTCCTCAGACTAGAAACATAACACATGTATCATGTCTTGTCACCAAAATGTCCTCGTTTTTAGTCACACACAGCAATCCCCGAAGTCTTGTAACAGGAAATAATAAAATAGGGAATAGAATAGAAAAAGATGGTAAAATCATTTAAAACACTCTTGTTCAAAAATAATGGGGGGGGACATAACAATACATTAAGCACGGAAGACAAATGATAGATTTTGAATGACCAAACCAGGCCTAGCTAACTACTTGTGGAAGCATAGGGATCATTGTAATACTTTTATCTATATTAACAGAGCCCGTAAGTGCCTCTCAAATCTTTAGGAAGGAGTGTGCAAGTTAATTGACTCCCGTTTCCTTAAACAGAAGTTTCTAGTCCCTCCTGCACTAAAACACCTCAGATTTACTGGAACAAAGGAAAAGCCACAGGAGGTGGTTTATCTTACTGCCAATGTTATCCTCAGAAAACTAGACTACATGAGTCATTTTACACTTCATAAAACATCGAATCAAGTCATGAAACATCAGTGCACCTCCCACTCAGCCATCAACACCTAAAACATGTCATTAGACTTGGAAATGCAGACGACAAACTTGAAGACCCTACTGACTGAACTATGACTATGAAAAATCTGAAAGTATATTGTATGGAAAATATTACGATGTAATGATTGATGTCTGTCTGTGCTTCCCCCTCTTTTCTTTGCAATTGAGGACATTACTTACCTGCTTACTGGAAACAGCTGCCCATGTAAAAACAAGAGACAATTACATCTTCAATGGAATTCCTTCTATTGTTCTCTCCCCCACCCTAGAGTAGTCATAGCCTCACTCTTCCACCACTTTCGGGAAGAGAGATATAAAATATACTGTATTTGTCACTTCATTGAGGGCACAGAAATGTAATCTACATTCTGGAAATAGCTTTTATGTATTCAATGCTTTGTAGTCAGTGCTTGACTTGGGACTGAAAAAGGTCCAGTACTCATCTGGTGGCTGTTACTGTTTATATTTAGGTGCAGGAGCTCCACAAAATTCTGAGCTAATATTCTATAACAGGAACAGGTGCTCAGGCAGTAGAACATTTGAGGTTCCCGGCACTCTGCTCCGGTGAGCTCCTGCCCAAGTCAAGCACTGTATGTAGTAATGTGAAAAACAGATGTGGGAACTCTGCTCAGGTGTTTTCTTTTACGCCTGCTATGTAGGTTAGTAGTAATGCCAGTGGCGACCCATCATTCAGGGCAGGGGGGACAGAACCCTACCTGTTTTGAGCCCCACATGACAGTACCAGCCAAATGTTTGGGCACACCTACTCATTACAGGGTTTTTCTTTATTTTTACTACTTTCTACATTGTAGAATAATAGTGGAGACATCAAAACTATGAAATAACACATATGGAATCATGTAATAACCAAAAAAGTGTTAAACAAATCAAAATATATTTTAGATTGAGATTCTTCAAAGTAGCCACCCTTTGCCTTGATGACAGCTTTGCACACTCTTTTCATTCTCTCAACCAGCTTCATGAGGTAGTTACCTGGAATGTATTTCAATTAAGAGGTGTGCCTTGTTAATTTGTGGAATTTCTTTCCTGCCTTAATGCGTTTGAGCCAATCAGTTGTGTTGTGACAAGGTAGGGGTGGTATACAGAAGATAGCCCTATTTGATAAAAGACCAAGTCCATATTATGGTAAGAACAGCTCAAATAAGCAAAGAAAAACGACTGTCCATTATTACTTTAAGAGATGAAGGTTGGTCAATACAGAAAATTACAAGAACTTTTAAAGTTTCTTCATGTGCAGTCGCAAAAACCATCAAGCGCTATGATGAAACTGGCTCTCATGAGGACCGCCACAGGAAAGGAAGACCCAGAGTTACCTCTGCTGCAGAGGAGAAGTTCATTAGTTACCAGCCTCAGAAATTGCAGCCCAAATAAATGTTTCAAAGAGTTCAATTAACAGACATCTCAACATCAACTGTTCAGAGGAGACTGCATGAATCAGGTCTTCATGGTCGAATTGCTGCAAAGAAACCATTACTAAAGGACACCATTAAGAAGAAGAGACTTGCTTGGGCCAAAAAAACACAAGCAATGGACATTAGACCTGTGGAAATCTGTCCTTTGGTCTGATGAGTCTAAATTGTAGATATTTGGTTCCAACCGTCGTATCTTTGTCAGACGCAGAGTTGGTGAACAGATGATCTCCACATGTGTGGTTCCCACCGTGAAGCATGGAGGAGGAGGTGTGATGGTGTGGTGGTACTTTGCTGGTGACACTCTCTGTGATTTATTTAGAATTGAAGGCACACTTAACCAGCATGGCTACCACAACATTCTGCAGCGATACGCCATCACATCTGGTTTGTGCTTAGTGGGACTATCATTTGTTTTTCAACAGGACAATGACCCAATACACCTCCAGGCTGTGTAAGGGCTATTTGACCAAGAAGGATTGTGATGGAGTGCTACATCAGATAACCTGGCCTCCACAATCACCCGACCTCAAACCAATTGAGATAGTTTGGGATGAGTTGGACCGCAGAGTGAAGGAAAAGCAGCCAACAAGTGCAGTTCACAGGAAGCTGCCTTCATGAGAACGGAACTTTGGACAGAA
>NW_019943534.1:77061-124182 GCF_002910315.2 Salvelinus sp. IW2-2015
AACAGTTAATGGACACAAATCACTAGTTCAGGGTTTCCGTCCAACAAACAGACCCCCCACCATGTAAGCTAGACTTCAGACACACTAACTGCACAGAAAGTTATTCGCTTTATTGGAAGGTTACCAGTGCCCATAAAAATCCCCTTCCTCCTGTCTCTGGTACGTAGAGCACCGAGACAGGATTGTGTCGAAGCACAAATGTGGGGAAGGGTACCAAAAAACTCTGTAGGATTGAAGGTCCCTAAGAACACAGTGGCCTACATCATTCTTAAATGGAAGTAGCATGGAACCACCAAGACTCTTCCTAGAGCTGGCCACCCGGCCAGTTTGAGTAATCGGGGGCGAAAGGGTCTTGCTCAGGGAGGTGATCAAGAACCCGATGGTCACTCTGACAGAGCTTTAGAGTTCCTCTGTGGAGATGGGAGAACCTTCCAGAAGGACAACCATCTCTGCAGCACTCCACCAATCAGGCCTTTATGGTAGAGTGACCAGACGGAAGCCACTCATCCGTAAAAGGCCCATGACAGCCCGCTTGGAGTTTACCAAAAGGCACCTAAAAACTCTCAGACCATGAGAAACATGAGAGTGCAGCAACGCTCCCCTCAAGCTGACAGAGTTTGAGAGGATCTGCAGAGAAGAATGGGAGAAACACCCCAAATACAGGTGTGCCAAGCTTGTAGCGTCATACCCTAGAAGACTCGATGCTATAATCGCTGCCAAAGGTGCTTCAAAGTACTGCGTAAATGTCTGAATACTTATGTAAATGAGATATTTCAGTATTTTTTTATTTTTTTTATTTATCTGCAAAAAGTAGGTGTGTCAACTTTTGACTGGTACTGTATATATATTATTTTGCTGTTTCCATGTTATTTTGGCATTAATACGTGTCACATATCAGTTTGCAAACGATGTAAAAAAATATATATATATATAATTGAGTTAATAAAGCTTTCTTGAGTAAGGCAGCTCCAAAGTGCATGTGTTTCAGCCTAGCTCAGTGCTTTCTGTGGCGGCGGGGCAGCCAGCGGAAAATACGGAGCGTAGGGATTGATAATGTTCTCTAGTTACGCCATGATTGGCTCAGTGTTCTGTCACTCATGGGGACACTACGTCACCGCAAAATCTACAGGGAGAGCTAAAAATTTCAAGCCCATGCAAGAAGGCCCAAGGTCATTGGCCACAGATAAAATGACGTCAAATCACGTTATATCTACCGTAGCTTTGATTGGACTGATCATGTCAACATCATACTTTCAACATCTTAGCTAGCAAGCTAGTAGTCATCACCATGAATATAGTCAACATTCTACTGGCAAATCCTTTTCAATCCTCATCAGAGAATACCAGACTTTGATGACAAAGTTTGATGGCAGAATTTGCCCACGAAGGACCGCTGCGCTACCTTCCTGTTCMAGTGAGCACAGCACAACAAGGTGAGTCCAAAAATGTATTGTATGCTGCTGCATAAATTATATAATATGCCAGGGAGATATGTATATTGTAGCTAAGAAAGTAATACTAAGTGGATTTTGTGTAGTAAGTTGTTAGTAGCCCATGTGCCTCACCCTAATAATTTGGTCCCTTTCCCCCTACTAATTTAGCCTACTGTTCTGACTTGGTGGTGCACATGTAGCCTATAGCTTGTTTTAGAGAAATGTCATCATCGAATATTGTAAGAGCTTTCACTGTCTGCTTATATGCACCTTTTATTTATCCAACGGTTCTGACTTGGTGTACAGGGAGAATACTTTAAGAACGGCCCATGTTCTGAATTCTGTTGCTGTACATTTCAAAAGTGCTAAACAAATAGTTATATTGACTATGTTCGTTCTAGCTCGCTCATTAATGTCTTAATCGGAATTACGGATTGCCTCTTATCCGCTCGTCGTCCCCTTATTCCATAGTTTGTATATCTCAATTGTCAGTAGAACCACATTTGTTTAAGCAAGTCAGCCAAATCAGCTATGTTTTTATAAAGGCAGTAAATGAGGCTGAWTGAACTGTTTCGCTGCCAGACAAGGCTCARCTGATAGCCAGGTGTAGCAGTGGTAAGGTTTTGGGACTGTTGTTGGGAYAGCTTTATGTAGGCCCTAAAAGTTTGTGGGCACCGTTTGTCACAGTTATAGTGCAAGAAATGTATTGTTTAGTGTTGTGTAGTGACATGCATCAACAACAAAAAAATTGTTTCTTTGCCCCACCAAGATGTACATGCTAACATCGCCACTGAGTAATGCAATATGTAATGTATGTATTGCATTGTGACCCTTTCTGTCCAATCCTTGGGACATCCCTACCCTAATCCCCAACCCTTACCTAACCGGTTCCTTACCTTAACCATTTTAAAATGTCAACTTCAATGGGGTAGGGGCATCCCAAGGTTTGGGATAGCACTAGCCTAGCACCACGGACCTACCCCCTTTGGCTCAAGAGCACCCCTAGAGGCAACAGATCTGTAAATAATGTTTTATTGTATGATTGGTTCTGATACATATCACTCACTCACTGGGCTTTGACCAATCAGAGGCGACCCAAACAAAGTGATGCGCGCGCGAAACTTTGAGCGTCGGGTGCTTCCACCTGTGTGAAGCTAGCCACAATAACGATTAGCCACACTAGCTGAATTTTAGATTCGCCTTCAAAGTTAAAGTCCCCCATTGAAAGTGATTAAAACGGATACAAAAGACAGTAATTTGTTAATTTGACACAAAAAACAACAAATCTGTTGAAAGCACACTATGGCTGTAGTAGACTTTAAAATTACATCAGCCTACTCAGTGACACGCACAGATAACAATTCTGAATAGATTACACAAATACTTGCATTGTAGCTCATATTCATGTTAAGAAACTTTAACTGTGGGAAATCACCTCACTATGAAATCAAATTTGATTTGTCACATGCTTCGTAAACAACAGGTGTGGACAAACAGTGACATGCTTACTTACATTCCCAACAATGTAGAGAGAAAACAAATAAAGAAATAATAGAAAAGTAAAACACGTATTAATACAAGTGATAATTAATACACAATGAGTAACAATAACTTGGCTATATACAAGGGGTACCAGCACCTAGTCGAAGTGCAGGGGTACGAGGTAATTGAGGTAGATACTGTATGTACATATAACTAGGATTAAAGTGACAGATGATAAACAGTAGCAGCAGCAGATGWGATGAGTCAAAAAAGTAAAGTGCAAAAACTGTTAATGCAGATAGTCCAGGTAGCTATTTAACTAACTATTTAGCAGTCTTATGGCTTGGGGTTAGAAGCTGTTCAGGGTCCTGCTGGTTCCAGATTTGGTGCATCGGAACCACTTGGCGTGCAGTAGCAGAGAAAACAGTCTATGATTTTGGTGGCTTGAGTCTTTGACTATTTTTAGGGCCTTCCTCTGACACCGCCTGGTATAGAAGTCCTGGATGGCACGGAGCTCTGCCCCAGTGATGTACTGGGGCCGTACGCACTACCCTCTGTAGCGCCTTGCCAAGCAGTTGCCATACCAAGCAGTTGCCATGCCAAGCAGTTGCCATACCAAGCAGTTGCCATACCAAGCAGTTGCCATACCAAGCGGTGATGCAGCCAGTCAAGATGCTCTCAATGGTGCAGCTGTATAACTTGTTGAGGATCTGAGGTCCCAGGACAAATATTTTCGTTCACCTGAGGGGGAAGAGGCGTTGTCGTGCCCTCTTCACGACTGTGTTGGTGTGTTTTGGACCGTGATAGATCCTTAGCGATGTGGATACCGAGGAACTTGAAGCTCTTGACCCGCTCCACTACAGCCCCGTCGATGTGAATAGGGGCATACTAGGCCCTCTGTTTCCTGTAGTCCACGATTATCTCCTTTGACTAGCTGACATTGAGGGAGAGGTTGTCGTCCTGGAACCACACTGCCAGGTTTCTGACCTCCTCCCTGTAGGCTGTCTCAATYGTCATCGGTTATCAGGCCTACCACCTTTATGTCGTCGGCAAACTTAGCCACACAGTCGTCGGTGAACAGGGCGTATAGGACTGAGCATACACCCCTGTGGGGCCCCTGTGTTGAGGGTCAGCGTGGCGGATGTGTTGTTGCCTTCCCTCACCACCTGGGGGCGTCCCGTCAGGAMGTAAGGGATCCAGTTGCAGAGGAAGGTGTTTAGTCCCAGGGTCTTTAGCTTAGTGATGAGCTTGGAGGGCACTATGGTGTTGAACGCTGAGCTGTAGTCAGCCAATTGTGCGAATTGAACATTCCCATTGAAATGTACAGCCTTGCCTATGGATCTAGGGTCCATGAAATGGGGTATCAGCCTACTCGGTGACATCCATAGATTACAACTGTGAAGAGTTTTCAAAAAAATATTAGCATCAGTTGACTGGTGAGCTTAATGTGGCTCATTTCACACCGGTTTCAAAGTCCTGCAATAACATTTACATTTACATTTAAGTCTTGTAAGTCGCTCTGGATAAGAGCGTCTGCTAAATGACTTAAATGTAAATGTAAGTCATTTAGCAGACGCTCTTATTCAGAGCGACTTACAATAAGTGCTACAACGCTAATATTTGTGAAAACTCTTCACAGCTGTAATCTATGGATGTAACTGAGTAGGCTGATACTCCATTTCATGGACCCTAGATCCATAGATAAGGCTGTTCATTTCAATAGGAATGTCAATACGCACAATAGGCTGAATAGTGAGGTGATTTCCCACAGTGGAAGTTCCTTAATATGAGCTACGACACTAATATTTCTGTAAACTCTTCAGAATTGTAATCTGTTTGTGTCACTGAGTATGATGATACCCCATTTCATGGACCCAAGATCCATAGGTAAGGCTGTACATGGGGTGGCAGGTACTCTAGTGGTTAGAGCATTGGATCCCTGACAAGGTAAAAATCTGTCATTCTGCCTCTGAACAAGGCAGTTAACCCACTGTTCCTAGGCTGTCATTGAAAATAAGAATTTGTTCTTACCTGACTTGCCTAGTTAAATTTAAAAAAACATTGCATATAAGTATGCCTACAACAGAATTCTACAATCTAATTCAGCCACAGTGCGATTTCAACAGTTTTTTGTTTTGGTTGCAAAATTAGTAAGTAATTATTGTATTTTGTTGTATTTATATTTCCACATTCCGACCTTGTTGAGCATTATCTAGTCCAAATGTGTCATGATTCCACTATTTGTATCTGTTTATCACTTTCAATGATGGACTTTTATTTTGAAGGCAAACCGCAAATTCCTCTTTAGTTCCTAATCCTTATTGTGGCTAGCTTCACACAGGTACCTCTTTCTGGCTAAAGTTATCCACAAACTCTCGATACAGTTTGAATATKTTTAAACCAGTTAGTTAGTGAAGCAAGACATGTCGTTTTCTATGCATGTAATAACGCAAGTAGAATTTACATTTCGTGGGGATTTGTGAACTACTGAAAGAAAGTAGCAAGGTAAGCACAAGTTTATCAATTTAGCTAGCTAGCTAACGCTACTTAGTTGGCTAACGTAAACGGAATCAAAGAGCGAAGCTTGTTAGCTAGCTACCTTGCTAACTAGCTGGATGTAAGCTGTGCTGTTATCCAAACGTAACCTGCAGCCAGCTAGCTAACGTTGACAAGTTTAGTGCCTGTACAACCTCCTTAGCCGTCTAAACGCAACGATTTATGATASCAACCCTATCATAGGGTTGGCTCCGATGCCAAATAAAATGATTTAAAAAACGACCAAAATAATAGCCCAGAATTACACACGACATTGTTCTTTGTGATTGCGGACAGTTCTTTGGATGCTAAAAGGAGTAGTTTTGATTAGAACTTTATTTTACGACATTAGAGCTGTCTGCCCACATCAGTCACCGCTCAACTCCATCGTAAATCGTTGTTTTTAACCGGCGTTTGTATTCCTATGATTTAACTAGTAACTTGCTACATCCATGGTTTGTAGAGAAAAGTACGAGAATAATGTTCTTTATTTTGTAGTGTACACCACCTAGGCTGTCATCATCACCATGTCGCAGACCACTYTGTTAGAAGAGGTGGCCCAGTGGAGTAAGGACACCTGTCGGCTGGAAGTCAAATCCGTCCTCCCCAAACTCATCATATCCTTTCGTGGGTCTCTATTGTACAAAACATGACACGGGGCATAAATCATTTACTTATGGTTGAAATGGCTGTAAACATCAGACCTACCCAGTTGATGTAGTATGCCTGTGTGTGTAGCTACTACTGTTGAAGTCAAATTGCATTACTTTTGAACTCYTTAACTGTGTGTACTCCATGCATTATAAGACAGAAAGCTGGGAAGAACATATACGTAAGTCTCATCTTTTTAACATTAAATCAAAGTTTATGGGTYGTGAACACAGATTTGCTGCCGTTATCGCAGGTCCAGCAAAATACTTGTGTTTCTAGCTCCAACAGTGTAGCAATACCTAGCAATAACATTTAAAAAATATCAGAACGAGCAATGTCGGAGACTGGAATATAAATATATATGCGTATAATTGTGTGTAAAGACAGTTTTYGACTCAAATTTTAGTTGGGGACATGAAGTTCAGGTCGCAGTTGTAAATGAGAACTTGTTCTCAACTGGCCTACCTGGTTAAGTAAAGGTGAAATAAAATCCAAAGTTGTCACCTGTCAGTAAACCCAGTCATAATTCAGTGTTCTCCATGAATAAGGCCTAGAGTGAAAGGCCAGTGGCACTCGTTCTCTCATTTCATGTTTGTATCTTCTTTTAGATGTGCTGAAAATCATCACAGACATGTTCTTGCCTCACCTCAGCCTGTCAGAGCTGGAAGACGAGTGTTTCTCCAAGGTCTTACCTAAGGTAGGACATATTTATTTTCTTGTTTGAACACAGACATGCATGTTCACAAGCATCAGCTCAGTGTGTGTGTGTGTGTGTTTAACTGTTGTAATGTCTGCAGGTAGGGAAGATGTTCAACACACTGATGGAAGAGATCACTAACCAAGTAGGAGGGCTGTCCATTCAGAACATGGAAATACACTCTTTTCTCAGGAACATTCTACAGGTGTGTTCTTAATGCCTGGTAAATTCTCTCTATCGCTCTCTCTGATACAGTATGAGAGAGAAGCACTCCCCTGTCTTTCTCTCTGTTGTGTTAAAACCTCTACTTAATCACCCTCCCGGATCCGGGATCCTCCTCATCAGAAAAGCAGACTAGCATAGCCTAGCATAGCGCCACAAGTAAATAATAGCATATAAATATCATGAAATCACAAGTCCAATACAGCAAATGAAAGTTAAGGTATAAGTTGTTTTCTCCTCTTCATATCTGAATGCTAATTGTACTGAGTGGACATCATTAGCTGGGGGGGGGGTTCTGTTTGCCAGGTGATGGTGCAGGTGTTGGAGGTGCTGTCTGGCTGTGTGCGTCATGTCTGCTCATTTGAGGAGGCTCCTGCTCTGGATAATATCCGCTCCTTACCCTCCTGCATCCTTAAGGTCCTCAGGAACACCTTCCAGCACTGCAAGGTATGACTGCAAGGAATTCACTGTTTTAATTATTCTTACTGTGCAAAAGTCTATRTCTAGGAGTATCTAAAAGAGCACATCATGTTCATATGTAGTTTTGTACTGTATGGATTCAGTGGCATTATTACAATATGTTGTGGGAATGACTGTTTCCCCAGGAGAGTGGGGAGGTGTACTGTGGGCGTCTGTCCCTGGTGGGAGACCTGCTTCAGGGCCTGTTTAAAGAGGCTTACTCACTACAGAAAGGCCTGATGGAACTCATGGACAGGATCTCCCTGGAGAACACAGCCTCGGAGGACGACGTCTCCGACATCATCACTGGTGTGTTTGTGTGTGTGTCTCGGAAGAGATTTATGCATCCGTCTGGTTGTTTGTGGGTAGTAATTCTCACTGTAGATAAAAGTGACCATTTTATACTATTCAGTGTTATGGTAAGACATTGTCATACATTAACAATAGTTTTTGCCTCAGTGATGACAATGAAAAGGTGTTTATTTCCCTCAGTGATTCATAGTCTCCTGGATATATGCTCGGTTATCTCAAACCTTGACATCGCACTACACGCCAACACATGGAAATTCATTATTAAGTAAGTATAGAACATATACATTTTGAATCATCATAAACATCTGACCTATTGTAAATGAATTATTCAGTAAGTATAGTCCGGSCCACAAACATTACATTTTGATGATMATTTAAATCTATCTGGCTGTTTTTGTTGGCTGACTGATTGGCTGATCTGATCAGGCAGTGTGTGAAGTATGGGTCGTTGGTGGAGGAGCGGCTTCGTCACGGTGACATCACATCCTGTCTGTGTGATGACCTGCTGGCATCGTTCCACAGCTGCCTGGAGCTGGCTGAGCAGATCAGTCAGGCGGGGCCACAGGTACACCGCCAATCACATCACAGTCAGAGGAACACTCCCTATGAGCGAAAGACGACAATACATCTTTTGGGTTGAAAAGACGTCTTTTTGATTGAAAAGACGTTGAAAATTGATCTTTTTGGTTGAAAAGACGTTGAAAATTGATCTTTTTGGTTGAAAAGACGTTGAAAATTGATGTTTTTGGGTGAAAAGACGTTGAAAATAAGTCTTCAACTTGTGCTCACTGGGCTGGCATTAATCTTTCATTGATTTCCAAATGTTTTTTGTTGCGTGCTCACTGAACATGACCTTGATGAGTTGAATGAGCTGATTTCCTTCTATAATTATTTATTTCACCTTCATTTAACCAGGTAGGCCATTTAAAACTGCCCAAGATAAAGCAAAGCAGTGTGACAAAAACAACAACACAGAGTTACACATGGCATAAACAAACATAGAGTCAATAACACAATAGAAAAATCTGTATACAGTGTGTGCAAATGAAAAGCCTGGAGTCCAAATRCATTATTCATTAATATTACACTACAATAGAGAACATTTTTTTTGCGTGGGGTTTGTTACGGGTCAATTCAGGACAAACAATGCACCATTCTCACTGTGACCCTAGATGTCTGAGCATGAGGTGAAGGGTAGAACACAGCCACACAGTGAAACAATGCTCTCAGCTTGATCTGGTTGTTCCTGCTGTCCTGTTGAACCGCTGGTCTCTGTTTCTTACAGCAGGTGGCACACAGCCCAGAATACAAGCTGTTTCAGAAAACTACAAAGATGTGCAGATTTTTTGCCAACACATTAGTTCATTACATAAAGGAATTCAAGGCTTTTCTTTCTAAGTCTTGCAGACGCTTCCACCAACTCTACYTTCAAATTGTCAGGTAAAATACGGCTACACTTTCTGCAACTCACACGTACTGTACACACACACCCTCTATGGTTAACGTTTCTTATATTTTATCCRCAGCAAGTTTCCCCCCAGCCTGTGTTCCCCAGTGCTCCCCTCCCCTCTGTCTGAGGAGCTGAACGGAGCAGCTCTGGTGCCCATGGACGCTCTGCTCTCCCAGCTGCTCCCCCTCAGACCCTTTGCCGAGTCCGTCCTCAACCCCAGCCAGCGTGAGTCCACCTCTACCTTCACCCTAGTGTAGAAAACGTTGAAATACTTCACACTGCAGTCGATGCTAACCCTATATTACCCATGTGCTTTATTGACATTGTTTGGGGCCACACGTTTTTCCCCGTGATGCACTTTACTGCCATGAGCCTTAGGTCTTGAATTGTACAGTCTGTTTCCTTATTACATCCATGTCCACTATCCCACGTTCATCTGGGGCCTCTGTCAATATACTGTAGGGATGCTTTCCGCCTCGAGACATATGTAACAAAAGCAAACATACACACACACACACACACACTCCTTCCATTGTTGTCCTTTGAGGACATTGGTTTGCTGAGTGTGCTCTGGTTTTTTATTTAGGGGTCAGAGGTCAACTTGGAACACAATGCTCTCGCATCTCACAAGGCCAAAGTACTACTTTAAATATCAGGGCTCTGCTTGTTATCTGTCATTAATCAAGGGCACGTAAACAGTAGAGATAAGAAGTTCAGCTCTTTTTACCGACGCTGATCTTATCGACTCGTTCAGTCAAAATAACTAATCTTTCAGACTCATTTTGTTCCTTTGAGACAGTAATGCCCAGTGTACACAGGACCACCTTACCGGCAAACGATGAACTGAAGACTYGAAAGAGTCATGATTCTACAAGTTCACGTCGTTCACCGTAGGGCTTATTGGAGATGTCATTTGTGACTGAGAAGTGTGGTGCTTTAAACAATGTTGATTATTTCTTGATACATTTGAAACGAAGTATAATTTGTGGCCAGGACTAGATTGTGAAGATGATATGGGTGATAAGAACATATTGTTTGTGAACTGGCAGCCCACCCCCCCCCCCCAAACGATTCGTTCGTCTCGACTTGTTGAACAGAGCTGTGTGTGTCCGCATAACATCAATAATTCATTGTCATTTCTTCCACCATGCGATCAATGATCATTTCCAAACATGTCTTTTTCGTTCTACGCTGCCTGCAGCATGATCCGTTTTCCTGCACGGCTATAATGACAGACAGTTGTTGGTTGGAGCTTTGTCTTGGAGTCGCTGAGCCGGAGGAAGAGTAATTAAACCTGCTGTTGGACTTCACTGCAGCCAGCAGGTCAAAACAAATGAACTAAAAATGAACGAGTCACTCAAACAAACTCAGTGCGACTGAGTCAGTAAAAAGAGTAGATTTGCGATAGATAATGCCTAAAATACCCCCTCTGTCAATTTTACCAGTAGGCCTACGGTCTCATGAGTCTTGTCAGGCCCACTTTGTGTTGAGTGTGAGCCTTTTTGTGGCCCCTGCCTGTCCTGTTTGTGTACCTGTATGTAGAGTTGAGTCCTGGGACAGAGTTACCCCATTGCCTCCTGCTGGTGAGTGTCATGGGTCAGTTCCCCTCCCATCCAGAGGAGGCGCTGCAGCTGTGGTGTGACGGCAGCCACTTCCCTGAGGACACACCCAGGTAGGAGGGCTCTAGACTATGGCTGTAGACCAGACATTAGTCAAATCGTTTTTTTTTTTAAAAATTAGTATGACTATTGCAAAAGAACCAATTATATAGTCCCAAAAACTCCATATACATCAAGTATTTAATTTTCACCTAAACATTTCTTTGATCTGGCATTTCTCTCCCTCCTCTTCTCTCTCCTCCCTCTCTCTCTCTCCCTCTCTCTCCCCTCTCTTTCTCTCCTCTCTCTCCTTCCCCCCCTCTCTTTCTCTCCTCTCTCTCTTCTCTCTCTCTTTCTCTCTCTCTCTCTCTCCCCCTCTTTCTCTTCCTCCCTCTCTTTCTATCTCTCTCTCTCTTCCCCCTCTCTCTCTTCCCCCTCTCTCTCTCCCCCTGCCTGCTCTGTCTTCAGACTGCCTCTGTTCCGGGCCTTGTTCCAGAGCTTCAGGCGATGCTGTACGGAACGGAGGGTTCCAGTCCTGTTGCCGGGGGTGATGATGAAGGGTCAAGCCCAGGGGAACGTGACCTTACATCATCACGTCTGTGTGATGCTCTGTGCCTGTGTGGCATCGCTGCCCCCAGAACACTTCCCCCTACTGGTGAGGCTCTGCCCACAAACTGTTGGGTGTAAATTGTTGTAGATATTGTGTGTAAGTATTTTACACACACAGTGTACACACACATACTCTACACAGCACTTTGGCCCCTGAGTTTTTCCTAGCTTGGAAAAACTGTAAATGATTGCATTATGATGAAAATGTGGATACAGTATGTTTATGATGTCATACCAAATCTCCCCCTCTCTGTTTTATTTAGTGGAAACACCAAGGTCATTTCTGGTGAAATTATCACCCTGAAACGCGACTCAATCATTATCCTTCATCTGTTTTTCTACTGTGGATCAGTTTATGATGTCATACCAAACCTTCCTCTCTTTATGTTTCATTCTCTCTCTCTCTCTGTCTCTGTCTCTCTCCGTGTCTCTGTCTCTGTCTCTGTCTCTTTCCGTCTCTGTCTCTCTCTCTCTTTGTCCTCCATTTGTGCTAATCCATCCATCAGGAGCGTAGTCTGTTGGAGGCTGTGCTGCAGCCTGACACCCAGACGGCCCTGCTGGCTACTGACGTGTGGTGCTTTATGGCCCGGTGAGCATCTGGCCACAAAAACACCGGCCTTCCTTCCACCAACACTGACTTTGCTGATAAACTTTTCATGGAAAAATGTGCTCACTATGCTATGTGGTTGTCTCACCTAACCACCTTTTAAAATGAATGTACTAACTGGAAGTGTTCTCTGGAGAAGACTGTCTGCTAAATTACTCAAATGTCGCAATACTGTAAATGTCCATTGCTTGTCCTGTGTGTTTGCTGCCAGCTGTGAGTGACTCTGTCCTCTCTCTGCAGGTATGGTACAGCTGAACTGTGCTTGCATCACGGTCTCCTCACAGCTCAACTGGTGAGTAGAGAGGACAGACGGACAGACCACAGGGGTCACAACTTCTCCCTGGCTATCAGTGATCTCTCTCTCTCTCTCTCTCTGTGTGTATCCTAGTTTATCATCCCTATCCAAGGCCCAGTCCCAAATCCATCCCTAAGGCCTACGCACTTGTGGAGATCTGAGAGGGATTGATTGTTATAAGACATATGGTATATTTAGCCTATCACAAGGCAAGCTGGAGCTGCTACCAGATGGCTTAACAAATCCAGTCAGATCTCCACAGGTGCGTAGGGTGCAAGCCTTAGGGGTGGATTTGGTATCTCTCTGTGGGCAGGGTGGCTGTAGACTAGGACCTCTCTGATACCCCGACAGAGGYGACAATTGGTGTTTCTGGATCCTGGGGGAAGGAGACACCTGTTAGTAACCGTGCCCCAGGTCATGAAATAAACTGAAACGAGCTACCTTTTTCCACCCTCTCCTCACCCCCCCCCCCAGGTGAAGTCGTGTGGTGGGGAGTGTTACCAGCTGTCCCACCTGTCTCTGTTGCTGAGACGTATGGTGTTCCTCATGACTCCTGAACACCAGGTCAGACCGCAGCACGGAGAAAACGTGTGTGTGTGTGTGAGGGGGGGCTGTCGATCTCTGGTTTTATAAAGTGATATGAGCTTGTAGTTTGTTTTTATTTACATTTGTGTGTGACTGAGTGTGTGTTTTCATGTGATGTGTGTTCTACATTTGTGTGTGACTGAGTGTGTGTGTTTTCATGTGATGTGTGTTCTACATTTGTGTGTGTTTATTGTAGATGGAGTTGGTGGCGCGTTTMCCTCCCTCCCAGGATGACAACYTCCCTGTATGGTGTCACATCCTCCTTAGAGCCCTGTCCCATGATGCCCGGCAGCGGGTCGAGGCAGACATCATCACCTTAACTAACACCACTGTGACAAACTGGCAAAAGGCTGGGTGCAAACTGGGACAATTGGACAAAGTGGTGAGGGAGGACACTTCAGAATCCCTTGGTTCAGTAGCTGCTTTAGACCAAGGGGCAAAGCCTATCTAAATCGCTTTTCAGTGGCCAGCTGAACACTAAAGTTAATGTGTGGACAATAAAGTTGTATTCTATTTCACTGGAGTGATATTGCTGAACATACTTGTTTTATACAGCCTCGTTGACAGGCAGGCACCTTTTTAATAATGAACATGCCTCGTGACACATTTYGGCCTTAGTTACCATACTGAAGGTCTCATTTCATTACCAAGAGTATAGAGAGGGCAAAAGGCTACAATATTATCTGCTGCATGGTTGTCTCCAGGTCCTATAGTAGGTGTTTTTATAGAAAGATCATAACTGGCTTTAAGAGCTTAGAGAAGGTGAAGAGTTTGGTTTAAGAGCTCAGATAAAAGTACCAATAAAATAATCTTGTTTAGTGTGAGAAAATCAGGGTAGGTAAGGTCATTTCTTGTCGTCCTAAGTGAACCCATTCTGTTTATAATTTAGTAAGAAAGCACTGCGGTGTGGCCTCTCAGTTCGGCCCATTTTCTCGCCCCCAGAACGAAGCTCTGTTGTCCCTGCTGATGGTTGTTCGAGGTGTATCTCCAGAGGCAGAGTGTGGGTCGTCTGCACTGACCATCATCTCACAACTCTGGGTGGCCATGTGTCCCAGTCAGGTGAGGGAAGTGCTTCTGGACACACACACACACACACACACTCTCACAAGTACATTTGTGTGTACAGTTTGCCTGTTCAGTTAACTCTATCCCTTTGATTGGCAGGTGCAGATCCACCCTAGCATCCAGTGCACTCTGAAACTCCTCCTCTCCATGTCAGCCATCTTGGTGAAGAGTTTTGACCCACAGGTCATCTGTCAGGTACAGAACACAAATGTGCACTTCCCTTACTCACTTCAGTGACTGTGATGCTCAGTGATGTGGTAAACTATCAGGTCCAGTGGGCTCTCCAGATAACACACGGGCGGGAACTAGAATAGTAGAATACACAAGGTGCAATTTCGACAAACACTCAATTAGCCCATGTCAGCTAACATTTTCTTCATTGGTAAGTTAGTCTAGCCAGCTATCTAAACTAGTAGTAATCATGGTTAAATTACCGGGGGGGCCCCCATTGATTTTGTTAGTCACTCTCACTCAGATATCATATTCAAAACTGAAAAAATTTCTCTCCGCCCCATGGCAAAATGTGTAGAATTGTATGAAATGTGTTATAAAATTGCAAAATCTTCTACCACATGGCAAAATGTGTAGAATTGCACAACATTTTCTCTCCGCCACATGGCAAAATGTGTAGAATTGCACAACATTTTCTCTCCGCCACATGGCAAAATGTGTAGAATTGCACAACATTTTCTCTCTGCCACATGGCAAAATGTGTAGAATTGCACAACATTTTCTCTCTGCCCCATGGCAAAATGTGTAGAATTGCAGGAGATTTACTCCAAAACAATGTATTGTCTCCGCTGTCAAGAAGGGGGGGGGAGGCGCTAAAATGTTTTGCTCACAAGGTGTGGGGGGCCCGCCAACAACATTTCACTTAGGGCCCCCAAAAGACTAGGGCCAGCTCTGACTGCATGTGTAGGGATGGATGGGGGTAGGCAGACCTGAGAGCCACTGCGGCCCCTCGTGATGATTTCATATTTTGTGGGCACCCCCAACCCCAATTAAAAAGTAAAAATAATAAAAAAAATTAAAAAACAATTATAAGATGTAGAGATGTTCATATTGAAATGTGTATCTCATGTGAACTGCACTGCAATTCAGTTTTCTTGTCTAGTTCAATAAAGGTTAAATTAAATAAATAAATATTGTAAACCGCTACGGTGCACCAGTGTAAAAGGCCTGTAGTTGACTCTAAAATGTTGTACTCTATACCTATTTGAAAAATGTGTTTTGATAAGATTACAGATTCTCTCAAGACCCCAAGTTTGGGAACCACTGTACCGCTGACCTCTCTCTATATCTCTCTCTCTCTCTCTCTATATATCTCTCTCTCTATCTCTCTCTCTCTCTCTCGCTCCTTCTCTCTCTCTATATCTCTCTCTCTCGTTCCTTCTCTCTCTCTATATCTCTCTGTCTCTCTCTCTCTGTCTCTCTCTATATCTCTCTCCCCATCTCTCTCTCTATATCTCTCTGTCTCTCTCCCCATCTCTCTCTCCATCTCTATCTCTCTATATCTCTCTCCCTATCTCTCTGTCTCTCTCCCCATCTCTCTCTATATATCTCTCTCTCCATCTCTCTCTGTCTCTGTCTCTCTCTCTCTCTCTATAGATCTCTGTCTCTCCCTCCCCATCTCTCTCTATATCTCTCTGTCTCTCTCTGCGTCTCCTCTGCCTCCTTCATGGTAGCCGGCCTCACTACTCTCTGTAAAGCAACGTTATTTTGTTATGAGAACTTATAGTAGCCTATCTTTTTGTTAAGATTATAGCTTAACTTCAGTCAACTGCTCCGTTTAACGTTAGTTTCTAACTTAGCTAGCTATAACTAGAAGGATTATCAGGCTAGCTTGCCCCCTGGCTGAAATACCAGCGACTATTTACCAGCTGATGTATACTATAAATTGATTKTGTGTGTTTTTAGGCCCTTGTGTGTGTGGGAGCCATGGTCTCTGAGAAGTGTCCTGATGACCTGCTGCTGGCTGCTCTGGACTTCTTGGCCTCTCTAGGCAAGGTGTTCATCCCACATGATAGCCAGGTATTGTATGATAGCCAGAATTGTTTTTCCCTGAACAAAAAATATAAAGATCCCTGAAATTTTCCATACGCTTTATAAGCTTTATCTCAAATTTTGTGCACAAATTTGTTTACGTCCCTGTTAGTGAGCATTTCTCCTTTGCCAAGATAATCCATCCACCTGACTGGTGTAGCATATCAATAAGCTGAATAAACAGAAGGATCATTGCACAGGTGCACCAAAAGGACACTCTAAAATGTGCAGATTTGTCACACAACACAAGTTTTTAGGGAGCGTGCAATTGGCATGCTGACTGCAGGAATGTCCACCAGAGCTGTTGCCAGAGAATTTAATGTTMATTTCTCTACCATAAGCCGCCTCCAACGCCGTTGTGGAGAATTTGGCARTATGTCCAACTGGCCTCGCAAMCGCAGACMACGTCTAACCACGCCAGCCCAGGACCTCCACATCCGGCTTCTTCACCTCTGAGACCAGCCACCTGGACAGCTGATGAAACTGTGGGTTTTGCACAACCAAATAATTTCTGCACAAACTGTCAGAAACCGTCTCGGGGAAGCTCATCTGCGTGCTCATCGTCCTCACCAGGGTCTTAACCTGACTGCATTTCAGTGTCGTAACCAACTTCAGTGGGTAAATGCTCACCTTCGATGTCCACTGGCACACTGGAGAAGTGTGCTCTTCACGGATGAATCCCGATTTCAACTGTACCAGGCAGTATGGCGTTTTGTGGGCGAGCGGTTTGCTGATGTCAACGTTGTGAACAGAGTGCCCCATGGTGGCGGTGGGGTTATGGTATGGACAGGCATAAGCTACGGGCAATTAACACACTTACATTTTATTGATGGTAATTTGAATGCACAGAGATACCGTGATGAGATCCTGAGGCACAATGTCATGCCATTCATCCGCCGCCATCACCTCATGTTTCAGCATGATGATGCACAGCTGAAAATGTCTGTTCTTCTATGGCCTGCATACTCTAAACATGTCACCCATTGAGCATGTTTGGAATGCTCTGGATCGACATGCACGACAGCGTGTTCCAGTTCCCGCCAATATCCAACAACTTTCACACAGCCATTGAAGAGAAGTGGGAAAACATTCCACAATCAACAGCCTGATCAACTCTATGTGAAGGAGATGTCGTGCTGCACAAGGCAAATGGTGGTCACACCAGATACGGATTGGTTTTCTGATCCACTACTTTATTTTTTTAGGTATCTGTGACCAACCGATGCATGTATGGATTTCCAGTCATGTGTAATTCATAGGTTTAGGGTCTAATGAATTTATTTCAATTGGTTGATTTCCTAAATATGAACTAACTCAGTAAAACCTTTAAAATTGTTACATGTTGCGTTTTTTTTCTTTTCTGTGTATATCTAAATCTGTAATGTCATAGACTACAAATTGCAAGAACAGATCAATCTGGAGTCAGCTGTTATCTGGTATAGATGATAGACATGGTGCTGCTGAAGAGTAGTTAATTCAACAGGTAGATCTGAAGTCAGCTGTTAACATAATGTGTAATGTAGCCTATTAACCTCCTAAAGGTCTAAGCATTGAATAAATGGTAGAAAAAAGATAGTCAAGAAATAAATGATAGGGGCCTCCTGAGTGGCACAGCGGTCTAAGGCAGTGCTAGAGGCATCACTACAGACCCGGGTTTCGATCCCTGGCTGTACATCACAACCGGCTGTGATCGGGAGTCCCATAGGGCGGCGCACTATTTGGCCCAGTGTCGTCCGGGTTAGAGGAGGGTTTGGCCGGGGGGCTTTACTTGGCTCATCGCGCTCTAGTGACTCCTTGTGGCGGGCCGGGCGCCTGCAGGCTGACCTCGTCGTCAGTTGAACGGTGTTTCATCCGACACATTGGTGCGGCTGGCTTCCGGGTTAAGCGGGCAGGTGTTAAGATGTGCGGTTTGGCGGGAGGACACATGACTCGACCTTCGCATCCCGAGCCCGTTGGGAAGTTGCAGCGATGAGACAAGATCGAAATTGAGGAGGAAAAATATTTTTAAATGACTCCTAAGGAATGACGTTTTGAAGTGTCTGTCCTATATCTAGGAGATTTAATAAAGCTCAGGAAATATTTTAGTTTTTTTKGGACACATATTTAACTCCTTATTTTTGTTGGCACAAAACKATCTCCATTGTTCCATTCATTTGTATGGGTTACCTTCAGATGAGTTCCGTCACACTTGTGGAGGTCGTAGAGCAAAATGGAGGACACCAACTACATGTAGTTCACTACTCCCCAACAGTGTGTGTGTGTGTGTGTGTGTGTGTGTGTCGTCCACAGAGTCAGGTGTTGCCCAGGCTGAGTGATCTGTTTGGGGCCCTGCTAGCTGAGAGGTCCTGGCTAATAAACCAACATGCCCTGGAGGCCTTCGCTCACTTTGCAGAGGTGAGACTCTCCTGAACACTGTTTGTAGTGATAGGAATATAATGTATCTTAAAAATTCCTATGTGTTTCCTTCTTCCTGAGGGCACTTGGCTGAGTTTTTATTTAAAACTGGAGGGATAGTGGTCACTTTAATGTACGTATGAACTCCAGTGTGCATGTACAGTGCTTTCAGAAAGTATACACATCTCTATAATTTTTTTTCACATTTTGTTTTRTTCCAAAGTGGGATTAAAATGGATTTGTCATTTTTCGTCAACGATCTACACAATACACTATGTCAAAGTGAAAGAAAAATGATAACATTAAAAAAAAAACACTAATGTATCTTCATTGGATAAGTATTCAACCCCCTGAGTCCATGCAGTTGAAGTCGGAAGTTTACATACACCTTAGCCAAATACATTTAAAATCAATTTTTCACAATTCCTGACATTTAATCCTAGTAAAGATTCCCTGTCTTAGGTCAGTTAGGATCACCACTTTATTTTAAGGATGTGAAATGTCAGAATAATAGTAGAGAGAGTGATTTATTTCAGCTTTTATTTCTTTCATCACATTCCCAGTGGGTCAGAAGTTTACATACGCTCAATTAGTTTTTGGTAGTATTGACTTTAAATTGTTTTACTTGTGTCAAACGTTTTGGGTAGCCTTCCACAACCTTCCCACAATAAGTTGGGTGAATTTTGGCCAATTCCTCCTGACAGGGCTAATGTAACTGAGTCAGGTTTGTAGCCTCCTTGCTCGCACACGCTTTTTCAGTTTCTGTCACAAAATGTTCTATAGGATTGAGGTCAGGGTTTGTGATGGCCACTTCCAATACCTTGACTTTGTTGTCCTTAAGCCATTTTGCCACAACTTTGGAAGTATGCTTGGGGTCATTGTCCATTTGGAAGACCCATTTGCACCAAGCTTAACTTCCTGATGATATCTTGAGATGTTGCTTCAATATATCACATCATTTTCCTACCTCATGATGCCATCTATTTTGTGAAGTGCACCAGTGCCTCCTGCAGCAAAGAACCCCACAACATGATGCTGCCATCCCCGTGCTTCACGGTTGGGATGGGGTTTCGGCTTGCAAGCCTCCCCCTTTTTCCTCCAAACATAACAATGGTCATTATGGCCAAACAGTTCTATTTTTGTTTCATCAGACCAGGCAACATTTCTCCAAAAGTACGATCTTTGTCCCTATGTGCAGTTGCAAACCGTAGTCTGCTTTTTTATGGCTGTTTTGAGCAGTGATTCTTCCTGCGTGAGCGACCTTTCAGGGTAGTCGATATAGGACTTGTTTTACTGTGGATATAGATACTTTTGTACCTGTTTCCTCCATCTTCACAAAGTCCTTTGCTGTCGTTCTGGGATTGATTTGCACTTTTCGCACAATACGTTCATCTCTAGGAGACAGAACACGTCTTCCTTGAGCAGTATGACGGGCTGCGTGGTCCATGGTGTTTATACTTGCGTATTATTGTTTGTACAGATGAAGTGTGTACCTTCAATTGCTCCTTAAGTCTTGGCTGATTTCGTTTGATTTTCCCATGATGTCAAGCAAAAAGCACTGAGTTTGAAGGTAGGCCTTGAAATACATCCACAGGTACACCTCCAATTGATCAAATGATGTCAATTAGCCTAACAGAAGCTTCTAAAGCCATGACAATAATTTTCTGGAATTTTCCAAGCTGTTTAAAGGACAGGCAATTTGTGTATGTAAACTTCTGACCCACTGGAATTAGGATAGATGAATATAAGTGAAATTAATCTGTCTGTAAACAATTGTTGGAAAAATTACTTGTCATGCACAAGGTAGATGTCCTAAACCGACTTGCCAAAACTATAGTTTGTTAACAAGAAATTTGTGGAGTGGTTGAAAAAACGATTTTAATGACTCCAACCTAAGTGTATGTAACTTCCGACTTCAACTGTACATGTTTAGAATCACCTTGGCAGCGGATCACAGCTGTGAGTCTTTTTGGGTAAGTCTCTAAGTGCTTTCCAACATGGATTGTACAATATTTGCACATTTCCTTTTTTAAATTCTTCAAGCCTTCAATTCTTCAAGCTTGGTTGTTGATCATTTCTAGACAGCCATTTTCAAGTCTTGCCTGAGATTTTCAAGACGATTTAAGTTCAAAACCCGTAACTAGGCCACTCCGGTACATTCAATGTGGTTTTGGTAAGCAACTCCAGTGTATATTTGACCTTGTGTTTTAGGTTATTGTCCTGCTGAAAGGTGAATTAGTCTCCCAGTGTCTGTTGGAAAGCAGACTCAACTAGGTTTTCTAGGATTTTGCCTGTGCTTAGCTCTATTATGTTTATTTTTTTATCCTAGAAAAACTCCCTAGTCCTTGCTGATGACAAGCGTAGCCATAACATGATGCAGCCACCACAGTGCTTGGAAAATATGAAGAGTGGTACTCRGTGTTGTGTTGAATTTGCCCCAAAAATACAGCTTTTTATATTCGGGACAAAATGTTAATTTCTTTAGCGTATATTTTGCAGTATTACCTTAGTGCCTTGTTGCAAACAGGATGCATGTTTTGGAATATGTTTTTTCTGTTCAAGCGTCCTACTTTTCACTCTGTGATTTAGGTTAGTATTGTGGAGTATCTACCAAGTTGTTGATCCATCCTCAGTGTTCTCCTATCACAGCCAATAAACTCTGTAACTGTTTTAAAGTCATCCTTGGACTCATGGTGAAATCCCTGAGCGGTTTCCTTCCTCTCCGGAAACTGAGTTGGMAAGGACGCCTGTATCTTTGTGCTGACTGTGTGTGTTGATATACCATCCAAAGTGTAATTAATAACTTCACCATGCACAAAGGGTATTCAGCATCTGCTTTTTACATTTTTTACACATCTATCAATAGGTGCCCTTCTTTSCGAGGCATTGGAAAATTCTCTGGTCTTTTGTGGTTGAGACTGCTTGAAATTCACTGYTCGACAGATAATTGTATTTGTGGTGTACAAAGATTAGGTAGTCATTCAAAAATCATGTTAACCACTATTATTGAACACAGAATGAGTCCATTCAACTTATTATGTGACTTGTTAAGCACATTTTTACTCCTGAACTTATTTAGGCTCGCCATGACAAAGGGGTTGGGTTGAATACTTATTGACTCAAGACATTTTTCTACAAACAAAATTCCACTTTGACATTATGGGCTATTCTGTGTAGATAATTGAAACAAAATCTCAATTTATTCAATTTTAAATTTGGGCTATATCACAACAAAATGTGGAAAAGGAAAGGGGTGTGAACTTAAAGCACTGCTACATTTTTTTTATTTTATTTAACTAGGCAAGTTAGTTAAGAACAAATTCTTATTTACATTGACGGCCTACCTTGGCCAAACCTGGACGATGCTGGGCCAATTGATGTGATACAGATGTAAGTTGTTCTGGATAAGAGTGCCTGCTAAATGATGAAAATGTGTAATGCTCATGTTTCAGGTCACCAATCATGAGGAGGTGATCTCCCAGAGCTTGTCTTCAGAAGACACCAAAAACAAAGTGGTGAATTTCCTCAGTAAGGTAATGAATGGTACCCACCACATCCAATACACAATCATTGGGACCTGGAGATAATAAAAGATGGGACTGAACATTGTCGTGGAATTATTCTGATCAAAGGAGAGACTTTTTTTTGTTAGTTTTTTTCCCCAAAACAATTTAACTTTATTATTTAATTACTGCAGTAATGGAGTTGGTCAGTAACCACCCGGAGGTAGTCGCCGRGAACTCAACTAGCAGAACTGAGCCACAGCATTTTATAGTTGAGACACATCCTCCTGAATACATGACAAACAACAGATGTGTGGAATGGGTCAAAAGGTTAGGATTGTTATGAAAGAAATGAATAATTCATAGCAGACAGTATCTGCTATGAAGACTGTTCTCATTGTATGGAAACCATGGTTTGGCTCCCAAGACAAGGTTCTCCTTATCAGCAATTCATAACAGATCTCGTCCCTGGTACCTTAGACATCAATTTATTTTAATTTTAGATTTTTTTTGTTAGGTCAGTTGAGAACAAGTTCTCATTTACAACTGCGACCTGGCCAAGATAAAAACAAAGCAGTGTGACACAAACAACAACACAGTTACACATGAAATAAACAAACAGTCAATCACACAATATAAATAAATCTATATGCAGTGTGTGCAAATGAGGTAAGATTAGGGAGGTAAGGCAATAAATAGGCCGTAGTGGCGAAGTAATTACAATTTAGCAATTAAACACTGGAGTGATAGATGTGTAGAAGATAAATGTGCAAGAAGAGATACTGGGGGGCAAAGGAGCAAATCAAATAAGAATATGGGGATGAGGTAGTTGGATGGGATATTTACAGATGGAGGCTCAGTCCCTCACATGCACCACTGTGAGTTGAATGGAATGGAATGTGGCTGTTGGTTTTTATCACCTAGCCATCACTTAAATCAGTTGCCAGCCCGAGCATCAGAGACTCCTCTCAGTTCACACAGACACACATGAGTTCTAAGAACCCTGTTCTATTGCATAAAACAGTATTAAAACATATCGTACTTTTCTACCATTAACGTGTGTTCTTCTAGACTATTAACGCACAGGAAACGGTGGAGACTCGGCTTGAGAGGTTAAGATTGGAGACGCCTGTTCTTGAGCGACACAACACCATACTGGAGACCAATGAGGAAACTGCTGCTGGGGTTTCAGCTGCATCTGCCGGTGTTGACCAGTCCACTGCTGACACCGAGGTGAGTGACGAGGCTGATGCCTGTGACCATATTATATCTGTGTTTTTTGGGGGGGGTGAAAGATTAATTCTACAACAGCTGTTGATGGCAAACTTGGCAGATTTAGCCAGTGAGAGGATGGTAATTCAAAAACAAATCGTTTCTGTCCCTGAACCAATAGCTTAAAATACCTCCCTTAGTCATTTTACTTCCCTTCCTAGACGTAATTACTGATCGTACATTATTCAACAAGTCTGTGCGGTCAGTGATTACTTTAAGTATTTTGTAAGTGTTCAATCAGTTTCTCCTCTGACTTGGATAGTGATACAGTGACTCATTACCTCCCATCCAGCCCTGTCCCAAGCGAGCACGGCAGGAAACCAGCGTTGAGGAGGAGTACAGCCGTTACCTCCAGACAGCCGAGAGTTCCCTGAGGGCCCTGCAGACGCTGGTAGAGGGGCGTGACACCGACACCCCTCCACATTGGGTGACATCCAGACTACAGGAGCTGCAGACTCTGATAACCCATATCAGCACAGCCAACCCACCAAACCACTAGTGAACTGGCAATTTTTGTATTATTTCTTTTTAGCTTTGTTATAAATCTGCCTGTTACAAACCCTATTTTATAAAAAGGGGTATGGGGGGGGGTAAGGGCCAGTCCTTATTAAACATGAATCCCTTGAATATGGAGTCTTTTCAGTAARTTGGGTGTGTCCAGACATGATTTCCCTCTGCTGGTGAATGTGACATGACCGTCCCGTGGACTTCTACAGCAACAAATTCACAATCAACAGACAATATTACAAGTGAAGCTGCAGTACGGTATTATGTYATCTAGGTCCATTGTAGCCACTCAGGATAAGACAGGAAAGAGCATCATAACCAAGAGTTGTGAAATAGTAGACRAGTCGATTTCCCAGTTCAAGCACTCAAGACAGATCAGTACTGGAAATTCTTAGCAAACATGGTCCATTAAAAAGCTTGCTTTTTTTGCCTGTAAATATATCCAGTTGCTTTCACTTTAAATCAAATGAAAAATGAACAGAATGTGTGTGTATCTTCTTACGGTTGACTTTTGTCGTCAACAAAAAATATTAAGAGGTGCAAGTGAAGCTGAGCACTGGGATGTAAACGCAGCATTTGGGCCAGCAGGTAGCCTAGTAGTTAGTGTTGGGCCTGTAACCCAAAAGGTTGCTAGATCGAAACCCAGAGCTGACAAGGTAAAAAAGGTCAGTTAAATTCTTATTTACAATGGTGGGTTAACTGRCTWGACTAGTTAAAGGTTACATAAAATTAAACATGCCCAGCTTTCATCCCGACAGTATTAGTCTCGTGAGAAATATAGGCTTATTGTTCAGAGCTTTAGCAGGTTGTCAGACAACTGAACTGTAAAATTAAATCAGACGTATCATAAAACCTTTTATTCCACCAGAAAGATACAAATAAATTGTCAAATCTTTCACGTCCATTTCCCACCCCCCAAAAATCACACTTCTCTCACCAGGGATATGTCAAGTCTTTTCCTCAATTCCTTGCATGCTCTCYCCAGCCTCCTCAAAACGGCAGAGAGACGTGAGGAGATCTGAGGAGAATTTTCAAAAAGAAGCAAGGAAAGACTTGAAGTTTCCCCCGAAGTATMCTGACTTCTCAAAAAGTCATCCAAATTAAACTGCCAGATGAGAAATGTATGGCACAAAACTAGAGTTAAAACARTCCACTAGTTTAGTGGATGACATTTTGGCAACAAACTATGATGACGGATTCCCAACGTCTGYCTGCTGTCCCAGTCTAGCTGGTAACAATCCCAAAGTCCCATCACATCATTCTAGTACAAAAGTCAAGTTCCATAGATATAATTCCTTAGTAAACAGGATGGATGGTCATCTTATTAACCAACTGAAAACTGATTAAAATCTCAATTGTAAAATGTATTCTTCAGTGTCTCGTATCCCATCACATTTATTTTTCATTAGCAATATTACTTCATGATAACAGTTTAGAACAGGATGTGCAGCTGGAGCGGGTGTTCCAGTTCTCCGATTGGCTGGTTAAGGAGAGGTGCATCCTGGAAATTGAAGTGCTGCAGTAACCAGCAACATGTAGTCTCTACAACGTGTCTGAGTAATAGATCCAGCCAGGTAACTGTCAATCACCAGGTGTTCTCATCCTCTCCCCAGTTAAGGTCAGCTCCTTCTCCCCAGCCTTCTGCTTCCGTCTGTAAAATAAAAAGAAATACAGAGATTAATTAAAAAATGGCCACTCATGAAGCAGGATCTTATCTTACGCTAATGAATTTTCTTTATAGTACATGGGATTGACATTACATTCTGAAAGGCGCTTGCCCATCAGGCAAGTCAGRAATATTATTTTGGTTGCCTGAAGTTTATGATCACTTGCCTGAAAATGTAAATGAGCCATTTACACGCAGAAATGCCATATATTGKCTGCCTTTCACCTACACATAGGGGAGGAACCAGAAAGATCACTACTGGAATTCTTTGTATTTTGACTATCGGTAAAAAAAAATCTCAGAACAGGCTCAACTGCCATAAAGTTGTCTCACTTACTCCACTCCTCCAAACAGCAAAACATTTTTGTTGTAGTCCCAGACAAACTCACCTGACTCAACTCACAGTGCTTGTTGACCGGTTGAATCAGGTGTGTTTACAAGGGGCTTCAATGTGTTTTGTTGGGGCTTCTCCAGGACTGGATTTGGGAAACAGACTTAAAAAAAAAAACACTGGGGAGGCACCAGACAGATCAGCTCTGGAATTCTTAGCCGTTTGACTTTTAAAATCACATCCCCTTTAAATTTCAAGCCCTGGATTCTGTGAATATCCCAGTGAGGGACTGGTGAAAAGAAGAAGTGTATGTGATCCAGTGGGGCACAAGCGACCCTGCACCTACCTAGTAACAGAGAGTAGTAGTACTTTGTTTCTTTCACATGGACTCACCTCCGTCTGGTCGGCAGCTGCGAACTTGGCGGTGAGTGTTAGTGTGTCTACAGATGGCTCAGTGTGTTCTGACGGTGCRGCTGTGAGCAGCCCAGTATCACTAACATCGCTCTTCACGGGCAGCAGCAGAGCTGCAGCAGATGACAGTTTAATGTCCGGCTCCATGTCTGCAAAGAAGTCCAATTCCGGGTCTCTCTCCTGCTTCCTCTTCACCTCGATGGTGAACTCCTCTCCCAGAACCCTCGTGCCGCCATCCTTGCGTGCGGTGTGCAGCTTGGGCCTGGGCTCGTCGTTAGGTTGCGGYTCTTCTTCCTGCCCCCAGCCGTTGTCCCAGGAAGACGTTACCGTTGTCTTCCTCTCAAAAGCCTTGAGGTTATAGCTCAGTTTGAGGGGTTTGGACCCCCCTCGCAKGGGCTCGGCCGTCAGGCTGAGGGGGGGTGGTGGTGGTGGTGCGGTGGCACCCCCTCTGGGTGGGGAGGTTAGGACGACAGGGTCTGGTATGGGCGTGGTGGGGGAGAGGTCAAACGTGGGCTCTGTGTCCTCGACGTTGTCCCATGGTTCCTCCTCTTCGTCCCGYGTTCTGTCGGAGGCCTGCATGTGTATCTGGACTGGCTGCTCCTGTTCCCCCTCCTCTGGGTCACTCCAATCTGGCCAGTCCTCGGCCTGACTCCGGCCCTCTGGCCTTTCTGACTGGTCGGGACTGTAGGAGGACTCCTCTTCCTCGTTTTTGCTGAAGCCATTCAGGGGTAGAGACATCTCTCTACTACTACCTGGAATAAGGACCAGATGACTGGTATAAGCTTCAACCACTGAATGCGAGTGAATTGGAAGAGGTTTTACGTTCCCAGTATTACTTCCTTACCTGATTTGGGTGGCAGGGCGTATATCCCGGTGGTCTCTCTGACCTGAAGGCTGTCTATGTTCCCCAGGACCAGCCCCCCTCTCACTGCTACCGGTTTGGGGAACAGACTCAGGACCTTTGAGGGCTGGGCCATCTGGGGATGGGACTCTCCAACTATGTGAACTGGAGAGGCTAGAGAAGGATTAATTGTTTTGTAGGGAACTAGCACTGCAGTTATATGAAATCAAAAAAGATAAGTGTTATCTTATGTGTTTCTTACTTTCTGGGGTGACCTCAGTAGACTTAGTGAAGTTGGGCCTGGTGCGTTTGAACACGTTGGTCCTCTCCCCACCCACCACCACTTGGGCACCTAGCAACGGCACCAGCACAGCCAGGCTCTGCAGCGTCATGGCAACCAGAGAATCATTTGTGTCTCTCATCCCAAGCAACACCTGCAGTTTACAAGGGAGGGAGGAAGATATCTTGAATTGAACCAGTGTTTTCAAAACATACCAAGCAAACCCCAGCAAAGACTAAATATACTGAACAGGTCTGTGGTTCCAACATTTGCATTACCGTATAATGTTTCTGAATAAACTTATGGGAGGTGAACCACACTCATCTGGTAGTAACTTTCCGGGGACCCCTACTACCTAGGTTCACATCAGTGGGGTAACAGTCTTGAAGCAAATGGACAACCCGGCTTCAAACCCAGTCAGTAACATCAGCAAATATGAAAATGGTCGGTAGAGTGTTTGTCTGACCTGAGGTAGAATGCGGTTCTAGAGCGTTTGTCTGACCTGAGGTAGGATGCGGTTCTAGAGCGTTTGTCTGACCTGAGGTAGGATGCGGTTCTAGAGTTTAGAGCGTTGTTGACCTGAGAGTAGATGCGGTTCTAGACGTTTGTCTGGACCTGAGGTAGGATGCGGTCTAGAGCGTTTGTCTGACCTGAGGTAGGATGCGGTTCTGAAGCGTTTGTCTGACCTGAGGTAGGATGCGGTTCTAGGAGCGTTTGTTGACCTGAAGGTAGGATGCGGTTCTAGAGGTTTGTCTGACCTGAGGTAGGATGCGGTTCTAGACGTTTGTCTGACCTGAGTTAGGATGCGGTTCTAGAGCGGTTTGTCTGACCTGAGTAGGATGCGGTTCTAGATGTCTGACCTGAGGTAGATGCGGTTCTAGAGCGTTTGACCTGAGGTAGGATGCGGGTTCTAGAGCTTTGACCTGAGGTAGGATGCGGTTCTAGAGCGTTTTGACCTGAGGTAGGATGCGGTTCTAGAGCGTTTGACCTGAGGTAGGATGCGGTTCTAGAGCGTTTGACCTGAGGTAGGATGCGGTTTCTAGAGCGTTTGACCTGAGGTAGGATGCGGTTCTAGAGCGTTGACCTGAGGTAGGAGGCGGTTCTAGAGCGTTTGACCTGAGGGTAGGATTGCGGTTCTAGAGCGTTGACCTGAGGTAGGATGCGGTTCTAGAGCGTTCTGACCTGAGGTAGGATGCGTTGTCTAGAGCATTTGACCTGCGGTAGATGCGTTCTTAGAGCGTTTGACCTGAGTAGTATGTGGTTCTAGAGCGTTTGACCTGAGGTAGGATGTTGTTCTAGAGCGTTTGACCTGAGGTAGGATTGTTCTAGAGGTTTTGACCTGATGGTAGGATGTGGTTCTAGAGCGTTTGACCTGAGGTAGATGTAGTTCTAGAGCGTTTACCTGAGGTAGGATGTAGTTCTAGAGCGTTTGACCTGAGGTAGGATGTGGTCTAGAGCGTTTGTCTGACCTGAGGTAGGATGTGGTTTCTAGAGCGTTGTTCTGACCTGAGGTAGGATTGGTCTAGAGTGTTTGACCTGAGGTAGGATGTAGTTCTAGAGCGTTTGACCTGAGGTAGGAAGGGTTCTAAGTGTTTGACCTGAGGGAGGATGGTGGTCTAGAGCGTTGACCTGAGGTAGGATGTAGTTCTAGAGCGTTTGACCTGAGGTAGGATGTTGTTCTAGAGCGTTTGTCTGACCTGAGGTTGGATGTGGTTCTAGAGCGCTTTGTCTGACCTGAGGTAGGATGTGGTTCTTCAGCTCGTCTTGGGAAAACCTCAGCGTAGACGTTGAATGTAGCACACAACACCGGACGTGTTTCCTCGTTGACCTTGAAGAGCTTCAGCAGCTGAGGAACCACATGTTTTCTGTAGAGAGAGACAGACAGGAGCACTCCTCACTCCCGCACCAATCTGTGCAACACAGACAGATTGAAATTAGAAACTCTGGTGGAAATATTATGTGTGTAATCCCTTGTAAATAAACTTGATTAAAAAAATTAACAGAACACGATGCATTCAACATGTCAATACTACGCACAAAAATATCTCAATCTCTCAGACCCAAGAGCCACTGCAGCCCCTCATGACAAATTCAGTTTTTTTGTGGCCCCCACCCCGATCCCTGCTATAACAGGTTTTTCAGCATCAGATGATGATGATCGATAATGTCAAGCTGCACTGAAGTCCAACAAAACAGCTCCCACAATAATTGTATTATACATTTCTCTGCCAATCATCAGTCATTTGTGTAAGCTGTGTACATGTTGAATGCCCTTCCCTATAAGCGTGCTGAAAATCTGTCTACTGTGAAATAGCATCTGGTCAAACAATTTTYCCCCCTAACGTTTACTAAGGGTTGGTAACAGGCTGATTGGTCRGCTGTTGGAGCCAGTAAAAGGTGCTTTGCTCCTTTTAGGTAGTGGAATGACTTTTGCTTCCCTCCAGGCCTGAGGAGACACTTTCTAGTAGGCTTAGATTGAAGAGATCGCAAACAGGAGTGGCAATATTGTCCTCAGTAATTTTCCATCCAAGTTGTCAGACCCAGGTGGCTTGTCATTGACCCAGAGTGCTCCACATGGGTGATAAATAGCCAATAAAAAAATAAAAAATACAAACCCTTCTTTGGCTTTAAGAGGTGAGGCAGAAAGCTCTTCACAGCAGTGGGTTCAGCAAACACCATCCCATTGAGAAGTTTTGGGACAAGACGCGTTGCTATCAGTTCCTCTGGCAGGCTCTGCACCCGGTCCAACAGAAACCTACCGTACAGACAGAGGATACTTTCTGTGGGCTCAGACAGTAACAAGTTAATTGGCAGACATTTTGTTATTTGAGGAAATAAATAATACAAAGATAACAATGTATTGTCACATACACCGGATAGGTGCAGTGAAAGGAGTCGTTTTACAGGGTCAGCCCATACTAGGAACGATGACAAAGGCAGAGCTGTCACCAACAATCACTAACAGCCTAATTAATATGCACACACAGTCACTCACTCACTTAAAGAATTCATTCTTCTCTTCTTCTGCCTTCAGGGTCAGGCTCTTCAGAAAATTCATGACCTCCAGAAAGTCATTTCTGAAGAAGTCGTGAGTGAGTAGGGAGCTGAGGGAGGGCCGAGACAGGGGGTCAGAGGTCAACAGGCCTGCTTGGAGAGTCCTCTTCAGACTGCCTGATAACTCTTCAGAGACTGCAGAAAGAGATGAAACAGTGAGTTCCCTCAAATTAAAAGCTGACAATCTGCACTTTTAAATCAATCAACACTTATAAAGCCCTTTTTTATTTTTATCAGACGATGTCACAAAGCTAATACAGAAACCCAGCCTATAACCCAAAACAGCAAGCAATGCAGAAGCACAGTAGCTAGGAAAAACTCCCTAGAAAAAAAGGCAGGAACATAGGAAGAAACCAAGAGAGGAACCAGGCTCTGAGGGGTGGCCAGTCTTCTTCTGGCTGTACCGGGTGGAGATAAGAGTACAAGGGATGAAACGGTTACATGATAAAACATGGTCAAATTTCCCAACGGTTAGTATTACTGTTTCAAATGTTAAATCATCATTAAAACCGTGTTTGATTACCACAGTTTGAAAAACTCACGGTAAATACTGTCCAACATCAACCAAAGTTAGCAACAGTCTGACGCAGGCGTAGCTGTGCAACGTGGGTTTTGTTTTGTGTGAAAACATGGCGGAAGGCAGTGACAGCATTCGGGAGATTTTCCAGCCTTCTAAGAGGACCAAATATGAAGTGTGATTGTATTTTGGCTTTTACAAGAGTGCTGAGGGAAACTTAAAAATCGAAGATGGTCACCCTGTCTGCAGAACATGCAAACAGGGTGACCTTTGTGACCACCACTTTATAGCGAATGCAAGGGAAGTTAACCTTTAGCTCAATGCAGGGACTTCGGGAMTGGGGGAAAATGTCATGKTTTGTCTAATTTGCTAATAGCTTGTCAATAATGTAAACTGAAGCKTTCAGTGTTACCTRYTCTTGTAAAAACACTACACGTTGTTCTGCTGCTGTGTGGGTCGTGTGTCTGCAGACTMTWSKYSCMYWKYWCAYRMKAWMACRYKWTRTRKWKTWKWSWCMCAMMMMMMAYATWTTKTKYWYWTWWAAWWYWYMWYWTKTSKMSWYKKKKKTRWAARWGTKYYMMMASRRGARAAAMRMTATAYACACACACACACCTATACAAGACTCCTGTGTCAATTGTTGGGCTCATTGCAATTACTATCACTGTCTTCTTAAGACTCATTTGTATTTATGCCATATTGTGCATGGCATATATTCAAATGCAACACAAGAAGATGTGTGTGAATAATAATTATAATGTAACACCAATAATAACAACACTACATTTGCTATTTCCTTGTTTACAGAGTGGGCGTGCAGCAGGCAAACCCAGTGATGCTACTGGTCCCTCATCTACAGTTGTGACACAGACACTCCAGAAAGCATTTAAAAAGGCAGGCTGCTTATACACCCACATCAAAAACATGCTCAAGACCTCACTGCAGCCCTTTCATATTACACTGCAAAGGACGTGATGCCATTTCCTATTGTTGAGAGGCCTGACTTTCTGRGGCTGATGAAGGTTGCCGTGCCTCACTACAAAGTGTCATCACCAACATTATCTTCCAAGACTGAAATCACAAACCTGTACAACCAGGTTAAAGCTGATGTTGGAAAAAGTTTGGCTCAAAGGCACATGGTTTGCTGCAACTATTGACCTCTGGACCAGTGAAAGCAGGAGGTGGTCAACCCTACATCAGCTTCACTATCCATTACCTCACCCCAGACTGGTAACTGGAATCAAAGTGCCTGGAAACACAGTTCTTCCCAGAAGATAACAACAACATCAGAACGTTTTTTGAGAATATGCTGGAAGAGTGTGTTAGTTGGGGGGGGGGTCAACAAGAAAGACCTGGTCTGCATAACCACAGAACAAACATGATCAAGGCTTTTGAAGAGTTCCCAGATTTGTGGCCTTGGTGCTTTGGCCATCATTTGAACCTGGCCATCTCAAAAGGCTCTGAAAATTCAGAGAGTTGACACAGCAGTCAAGGCCTGCCGTCATCTGGTCCAAGGCTTCTCACGGAGCTGGAAGAGAAGGAGAGAACTGAGAGAAAAGCAAGCTGCCCTCAACATGCCACAGAAGGCTCTGATCCATGATGTGGTGACCCGATGGGGGATCTACACACAAGATGCTTGAGCGTTTCCTCAGCCAACAGCAGCCAGTCTGTGCAACACTGACTGGAGAAAGAGGAACATGGCATCTGATGACCCAAGGATGCCGACATAAGTGTCATGGAGCAACTGTGCCAGCTCCTTGAACCTCTGAGCAAGTTTACAGATGCACCTGCCTCAGAGACACGAGTGACACTGTCAGCCATCAAGCCTGTCCTGGACCACGTCACCCGTGATGTTCTGGTGGAAAAGGATACGGAGCCATCCCTGACCAAGGAGATGGAAAGGGTAATGAGAGAAGACCTTAACAACAGATCCACAGAGAAGACCTTAACAACAGATACACAGAGAAGACCTTAACAACAGATCCACAGAGAAGACCTTAACAACAGATCCACAGAGAAGACCTTAACAACAGATCCACAGAGAAGACCTTAACAACAGATCCACAGAGAAGACCTTAACAGATCCACAGAGAAGACCTTAACAGATACAAAGAGAGTCATGCACATGGCTTGTTTCATTGACCCCCGCTTCAAAAAGGAGCTTGTTAGATGAGCCTGAGGCTGCAAAAGTTGACACAGCTGTGTCCAGGAGGCCTTGAAGCTGGCAGCTGCACAAGTCAGGGAAGAACCACAAAGCACCAGCAGCACTAACACCCCCACAGTGGCATCGGAGGGGAAAGGCCTGGCTGGGATGCTGAGAAAGATCACCTCTCTGCTGCCTTGGGAGGTAAAGAGGGTCAGATTCCGACCACCCCAGAAGAGTGTGAAATAAGAGGAAGGTCCACCTGTCTGCCACCCATTCCAGCAGAAGAGGATCCACTGGTGTGGTGGAGGGGCCATGCATCAGAGCTGCCTCACCTTGCCAGGAAGCTTTTGTGCATCCCAGCAACCAGCGTGCCAYCAGAGAAGAGTGTTCAGTGCCAGCGGGCACATTGTCTCCCCTCGCAGATCACTACTTAAACCGGACAGTAAATATACATACAGGATGTTATGCCAGTAGCACCTTATTCCTTTATGAAGGAAAGAACAGACATACAAATCAGTGCTGTTGATTGGATTATATATTTTGTGTTGTTATTTTAATGTCAACACCTGCATATTGGATGTGTTTACATATGGTTGTATTGTTCTTATTGGATGTGTTTACATATGGTTGTATTGTTCTTACATGCCCATTGCTTTACTTGTGATGTTTTTATATGCACGTTTGATGTGCTTAATTAAGGTTGCGTTCATTTAAACCTGCACTAGGGGAACTTTCACCTCTCATGGCGCCATCTTTAATGTTAATGTTTTTACACACAAAAAGTGCATAGTGCTGCAGATTTGTTGGTTTTCAATATAAAACTTGAAGTGATTTCAGTGTGTGTGTGTGTGTCAGTACTTCTTGAACATTTCCAGCACATTTTAACAATCCCGCGATAATACTGATAACCGTGATCATTTTGGTATCTATAATCGTGATATGACATTTTCATACCGTTTCATCTCTATAAGAATACATGGCCATTAAGGCCAGATTTGAACATCTTGAAGAACAACGTTCATAGATGACAAGCAGGGTCAAATAATTATCAGTGGTAGTAGTGTGCAATAGGTCAGCACCTCAGGAGTAAATGTCAGTTCTGCCGATCACACGATTGGTCTGAATTTTAAACGTGTATTTTTCCATATATAGACACACCCTATGTGTTGTAATCAACTATCTGGATTGAGCTTGTCTGATGCTCTAAGCTTACGGTTTGATGAAATAAGACAAATGCCCCAAGAGGATGTCAGAAAGCTAGATAACCAAACCCAAAAAATAAAATACAAAATTATTATTATAAAAATAAAATAAAATAAAAAACACTTAACCTGACCCAACTATTCTCCTCTCGCTCCTGCAGATTCTACCATTACTCTCCTGAAGTTGATGGTAATCGGCTACGAGGAGTTGGCAACCTCTCATTTTGAATACCAATTTATCGTACCATTTTCACCAATCGCCAGTTATGGTGTTCATATGCACATTTTTATGAGTTTAATTGAGAATAATGTTTTCATATTGCAAAATCTTTGTCAWGTGGTTAATAAAAATTCTAATATTTTATTTTTTACCCTTTTTGGGGAGCAATTGGGAGTTACAGTCTTGTCTCATCRCTGCAACTCCCGTACGGACTCGGGAGAGGCGAAGGTCGAGAGCCGCACGTACTCCGAAACACAACCCAACCAAGTCGCACTGCTTCTTGACACACGGAGGCCAGTCGCACGAAACACCGTACACCTGGCTACCGAGTCAGCGTGCACTGCACYCGGCCCGCCACAGGAGTCGCTAGTGCGCGATGGGACAAGAACATCCCTGTCGACCAAACCCTCACGATACTGGGCCAATTGTGTCTCCCGATCKCGGTCGTCTGCGACAGAGCCTGGACTCGAACCCAGAATCTCTAGTGACACAGCTAGCACTGTGATGCAGTGGGAGGCCCTGGTTAATCCAAATGCTACCCAAAAACGAACTTATATTGTCATTGCCAACTATGTAAAAATAGCCTACATAAAGCCAACAAATAAAAAAATGTTGAGGCCTGCAGGTAGAAAATATCCTGATAAAAATAAATATCCTATAAATCACTATGGCGACACATGGCCTGTCTGCAACGAACTTCAAACACTGTATCAACTATTTAACTTGGGTCTGGCCTGAAGCTTGCTGTAGCAAATTTGCAACATTGTATAAAATATTCTGGGCCTAAAATAAATAATAAAATGAATGAAATAAACCAAAACTTGTTTCTCACAAGTGTAGCATAGGTTGTGCTCTTCACAAACAATGGGTCCACTCCGACAATGATAACGTGAAGACTGGAATAATAATATTGAAAGCATTAAACAAAATGACCATAACCGAAGTAACAACAACAACATTGTAGATTAGAAATTATATGAATTAATGGTAAACGTAGTACTGGTGATATACTGTATGTAACAGGGAATTGATATACACTAGTAGTCAAACAATTCACACAATGAAGTTATGAAACAATGAATGTGCACAAATTGGCACTCTGGAGAGAGTGCATTCTGGAGAGAGAAGTGCATTGTGCATCTGGGCGCATAGTCAATCCAACATCGGCCATGCAGCATTTATGGTGATACGACAGCAGCAAGGCAGGGTATTCATACTGCTTGCGCTTTGCAGAGCCGTTGTCAAGGAAGTGAGCTCGTGTTTATACAGGATGTACCGCACCCACCTACCATTAACAAATCATATCAATGGAAAGCTACAGTGGGGCAAAAAAGTATTTAGTCAGCCACCAATTGTGCAAGTTTTCCCACTTAAAAAGATGAGAGGCCTGTAATTTTCATCATAGGTACACTTCAACTATGACTGACAAAATGAGAGAAAAAAATCCAGAAAATCACATTGTAGGATTTTTAATTTATTTATTTGCAAATTATGGTGGAAAATAAGTATTTGGTCAATAACAAAAGTTTATCTCAATACTTTGTTATATACCCTTTGTTGGCAATGACAGAGGTCAAACGTTTTCTGTAAGTCTTCACAGGTTTTCACACACTGTTGCGGTATTTTGGCCCATTCCTCCATGCAGATCTCCTCTAGAGCAGTGATGTTTTGGGGCTGTTGCTGGGCAACACGGACTTTCAACTCCCTCCAAAGATTTTCTATGGGGTTGAGATCTGAGACTGGCTAGGCCACTCCAGGACCTTGAAATGCTTCTTACGAAGCCACTCCTTCGTTGCCGGGGCGGTGTGTTTGGGATCATTGTCATGCTGAAAGACCCAGCCACGTTTCATCTTCAATGCCCTTGCTGATGGAAGGAGGTTTTCACTCAAAATCTCACGATACATGGCCCATTCATTCTTTCCTTTACACGATCAGTCGTCCTGGTCACTTTGCAGAAAAACAGCCCCAAAGCATGATGTTTCCACCCCCATGCTTCACAGTAGGTATGGTGTTCTTTGGATGCAACTCAGCATTCTTTGTCCTCCAAACACAACGAGTTGAGTTTTTACCAAAAAGTTATATTTTGGTTTCATCTGACCATATGACATCCATTCCAATATGCTCTCTAGCAACTTCAGACGGGCCTGGACATGTACTGGCTTAAGCAGGGGGACACGTCTGGCACTGCAGGATTTGAGTCCCTGGCGCGTAGGTGTTTACTGGATGGTAGGCTTTGTACTTGGTCCAGCTCTCTGCAGGTCATTCACTAGGTCCCCCCGTGTGGTTCTGGGATTTTTGCTCACCTGTCTTGTGATCATTTTGACCCCACGGGGTGAGATCTTGCGTGGAGCCCCAGATCGAGGGAGATATTACAGTGGTTCTTGTATGTCTTCTATTTCCTAATAATTGCTCCCACAGTTGATTTCTTTCAACACAAGCTGCTTACCTATTGCAGATTCAGTCTTCCCAGCCTGGTGCAGGTCTACAATTTTGTTTCTGGTGTCCTTTTACAGCTCTTTGGTCTTGGCCATAGTGGAGTTTGGGTGACTGTTTGAGGTTGTGACAGGTGTCTTTTATACTGATAACAAGTTCAAACAGGTGCCATTAATACAGGTAACGAGTGGAGGACAGAGGAGCCTCTTAAGAAGAAGTTACAGTCTGTGAGAAAGCCAAAATCGAACGGTTTGTAGGTGACCAAATACTTATTTTCCACCATAATTTGCAAATAAATTCATTAAAAATCCTACAATGTGATTTTCTGGATTTTTTTCTCTCATTTTGTCAGTCATAGTTGAAGTGTACCTATGATGAAAATTACAGGCCGCTCTCATCTTTTTAAGTGGGAGAACTTGCACAATTGGTGGCTGACTAAATACTTTTTTGCCCCACTGTATATAGAGCCCCCCGCATTGTTAGAAAATTTGTGAGGCTCCGCATTTGCGTCACACCCTCCGACCACATATTCGGATCAAGCGTAAATTGGCTTTTAGTCTCGGGCCTCCGCAATGGATTAGTTCACTGAGATGGGCGAAAATATATATTACTGCTCGACTAAAAACAATCTCRGTCGACCAACAGCCTAACGACCCCAAGGAAATTGACCAGTCGACTAAATTGGGTTCAGCCCTAATACAGTGTACATTTACAACTCTTTCCATGACATAGACCTCTCAAAATCAACTCTGGACCTCCAAGCCAGTTTTTCCATTGTTCCCCTCTAACCAGGAACTAATTTAGACCTGGGTGTGTGAAATTAATTATCAGGTAGAACAGAAAACTAGCAGGGTAAGAGAATCCAGGTGAAAGCTATGATCCCTTATTAATGTCACTTGTCAAATCCACTTCAAAGTCAGTGTAGATGAAGGGGAGACGGGTTAAATAATGATTTTTAATCCTTGAGACATGGATTGTGTATATGTGCCATTCAGAGGGTGAATGGGCAAAATAACAGATTTAGGTGCCAGGCGCATTGGTTTGTGTCAAGAACTGTAACGCTGCTGGGTTTTTCACACTCAACAGTTTCCTGTGTATCAAGAATGGTCCACCACCCAAAGGACATCCAGCCAAGTTAACAACTTTGGAAAGCATTGGAGTCAACATGGACCAGCGTCCCTGTGGAATGCTTTCGACACCTTGTAGAGTCCATGCCCCGACAAATTGAGGCTGTTCTGAAGGCAAAAATGGGGAGGTGCAACTCAGTATTAGGAAGGTGATTCCTAATGTTTTGTACACTCAGTGTGGGGAGAGAGAGAAGAGGTATGGCAGGAAGAGAGGACAGGGAGGATGAGCAGAAGACAAGACCAGGCAAAGGAGAAAGAGAGCATCACAAAGTCAGAGATTATCAAGCATAATGTTCATTTCCATAAGAAAAAAAGCCATTCCATCCTAGTGTACAAGTGTTCTGTTCAAGGTTTGAAATTCAACRTCCCAACAGTCAATCAGGTTGAGGCTTTAAAGCTTCTCCACTCACCATAGCCATTGAGAGAATCATTTATTTTCAAATTCAGGAGAGGGATGAGGGTTTCCACCATCATTCCAAAGGAGAAGCAGTCTCGAGAGTGTGCATGCTTATCTGCCAATGTTTTAAAGCCTTCCACCTGCAAAGAATGATTCTATCAATTAAAGACTGTTTTATTATTGGTAATTATGCAATGTTAAAATAACAGTGATGGGCCTGTTAACCTTACCCGCTCCTCCGGAGGAACAGTACTGGTCTCCCTCACATTCTGAATGGTGCTGAGAAACTGAGGTGGACAATAGAATAGAACTTTAAACACTTAAAATAACCACAGACAATAGTGATGGAAAGTAGATTAGTTATTTCTTTCCAGCTGAATTGTCAGTCACCTCCGGGGTAGCCTCAGCGAACTTGCAGACAGTCTCCATCCCCCCCAGCTTCCAATGGCCGTCTTCACTTACGAACACAGAAGACATGCAGACGTTGTTGTGGCTCGATTTTCCCTGAGGGGAGAAAGACGACATGTTATAACAGAAATGAGAACTAATAGGGAACAGCGCAGAATCATGTGAGAGAGTTTAAATGTTAAAAACGTTCCCGTCCAACACTTTGGTCTTATGAAAAAAAAATGCCTGCAGGGATTCTTCATTAATAGTGTCTGCCTGTGTGTGTGTGTGTGTGTGTTCCTTACCCTCTCATGCAGGAAAATCAGGGCCTGTAGCAGGTCATAGATGCCTGCACACAACTCCTCCGGAGTCAGGCTGTCCAGCAGGGGCTCCAGAGGCTGCACACGCTCCGTCACCAGGTGGATACCCCCATCCTGCACCGAGCATGACAGGAAACGCAGCAGACACGGGTGCCTCAGGGTCTTCAGGTGCTACAGGGAACCAAACATTCATTAATGGCTCTTATTTTGTTCCAGCAGCTCACTCCTGTATAAAGTAGGATGAATGTAAAACTATAATTTCTTCAGGTGATAAGAGGCAGTACAGGATGAGAGGGGAGAGGCTGGAGGGATGTGGATGTAGCCTTATCCCTTTTAATGCTGTGCTTCCTTATCACATTTTTTTTTTCTTCACAATACCACACTCAAGCAAAGGGATGGTAAGTGATTTCCTTGGTAATGGCAGCTACATACACAAGGGAGCATCATTGCCCACCAGTAGCCTCACATCATGAGTAGCAGCATGTGTCACACTTACTGTAAGTCACTCTGGATGAGACTGTCTGCTAATGCTTAAATATAACACAACAAGGCTCAGACAAATTCAAGTGACCATTTATCATGAGGATATATTACAGCCAGGGCAGCAGACCGAGACACTGGTGATGCCTTGCCCAAATGTGACTAGCCTGGAGAAATCCAGTCTGTTTGTGCTAACATTCCACTTAGTTGCTTGAATAATTGTAAGCGAGCGTTGTGCCTTTTCAACACTCCTCTCCTTCTCATGCTAAACATGGCATGACAAGAAGTGACAATGAGTGGCAAAGAGTGGAATGACAGCTAAACAGGCTGGTACCCAGGCAACAATCAGACGGCTATACTCTGTCCGGAAGACATGTTTAATAGATACCATATGCGTTTACCTTAGCAGCTTTGTTGACTTTGTCTTCGTTGCCCTGCTTGTGAACAAACACAGAAGCCGGCTTGCCATCCTGGAGCACGGCAGAGTACATGGTCAGCCCTGAGGGCAGGGTTAGGAGCGGTTCCTCCAAGATGATGCTCCGCATAGCGCTGCTCTCCGCGCCCATGGTCGCTCACCCCTCGATGCGGGTTGTTCGGGACGCAGTGCCTGACGATCACACTGTACAGGGATTTAAAATAGAATTAGAAAAAAGGTCCACAATGTGGACAATAAAGTTTTTTCCCCAACTTCACCACATAAAAACAGACACTGAACACCATCAGAAGCACATCAACATCATTAAATAAACTATACAAAGTACAAATTCAGTATCAAGTTCACATATATTCAATAATTTGTCTAAACCATAATCATCAATAGTTCCTAATTTTAAATAAATCAAATATCATCAGATGACAGATAGTTAGCTAGCTARGCAGCGTAGCTAACTAGTATCTGCATGTTAAGTGATACACATCTGGCTAGCTGACATGGTTGAATGCTGTTGATATAACCAGGTCACGCTAACCACCCTCTTGGACTCCTGTCATGCAGAGTTAATACAGCAAAATGGCACTCGGAAAGCAAAAGGTGTTCACACCTGGCTAGCTAGCTACTAGCTAACCTAATCATCTTATTTCTGCTAGCGAGACTCTGGTTGCTTTACAAATGGCTAGGTAGCAAGGCAATAGCGTAGTATACCCAGTATCAGTAATGTTAATGTCACATCGAAGTTTGTGTTACCTGTTTGGTTGAGTGGCACTTCTACGTATGGACAGCCAGCTAAGTTAGATGGCTACGCTCGCAAGCTAGCCTTGCTAAAAGTAGTCATCGCATTGGTTGTCACTTGGTCTTCAGTCATAGACACTTCAGTTGATGCTCATGCCAATAGACAAACATTTATATATAATGTCAATTGCCAATAGGTTAGCAATCCACGTATTTAACAATGGAGAAGATATTCGTTGTTTAACTTTAACGTGAAGCAAATAAATCGCTTCCTGTGTACCAACTGTAAACAACCGGCTCTTCCTGTCAACGATTAGGACGAAACCATTAAATAAAAGCCAGTGGCAGGCGGGCCGGGCATTAGAATCAAATAYGAATTGGCGTTTGAACAACCACGAATAAGTAACTATAAAATAATTACAGTGGTTCTAAACAGTTCGTTCATTTGGTATCGTGTAGTATTTGGTGATTAGATCCGTATGATATAACAAAATCAAAATACGTTACCCTCTTTATCAATACAAATGGTCAATGCCATAGTGGTACGAGAAAACGCAGGTAGAACGCAACATATTATGCTACGTTACCTAACTGCAATCATTACCTTTATGGCTGCGGGCTATGCATTATGTTTTTTGACATGAGCCATTGCCTACTCCAGTCGTCGGGGCCTYGATTGGTGTCACACTTTTGCCCCAGCTAACACACCTGACTCCAATGATCAACTAATCATGATCTTCTGTTTAGAATGCGATTAAGCTGAACAAAAATATAAACGCAACATGTCATGTGTTGGTCCCATGTTTCATGAAGTGAAATAAAAGACCCCAGTAATGTTACATACGCACCGAAAATGTATTTCGCTCAAATTTTGTGGAGAAATAAGTTTACATCCCTGTTAGTAAGCGTTTCTCCTTTGCCAAGATGTGGCATATCAAGAAGCTGTTTAAACAGCATGGTCATTACACAGGTGCACCTTGTGTTGGGGACAATAAAAGGCCACAGAAAATGTGCAGTTTTGTCACACAACACAAAGCTACAGATGTCTCATGTTTTGAGGGAGTGTTCAATTGGCATGCTGACTGCAGGAATGTCCTCCAGGGCTGTTGCCGGATAATTTTATGTTCATTTCTCTAACATAAGCCAATGACATTTTAGAGAATATGGCATCACAACCACAGACCAGGTGTAACCACGCCAGCCCAGGACCTATACATCCGGCTTCTTCACCTGCGGGATTGTCTGAGACCAGCCACCCAGTCAGCTGATGAGTATTTCTGTCTGTAATAAAGCCCTTTTGTGGGAAAAACTCATTCTGATTGGCTTGGCCTGGTTCCCCAGTATAGCTGCACCTTTGCCCAGTCATGTGCAATCCATAGATTAGGGCCTAATGAATTTATTTCAATTGACTGAATTCCTTATATGAACTGTAACTCAGTAAAAAAAATGAAATTGTTGCATGTTGCGTTTATATTTTTGTTCGGTATAGTTTAATCAGCTATGTTTGCTAGGGATGGGGGGAAGTGTGACACTCACTCTGGCCCCTGAGGGCTGTAGTTTCCCAGCCCATAGGCAAAAGGCAGGCAGATAGCGATATTGAGTCCTTTCCTAAAACATTCTCCATTAAGGCTGCAAAGGAATCGATTTCCTCCTTAACTGGATTAAATGGCGAGGAGGGGGAAAACTGGGAAAATATGCACCTCCATGCTAAAGCGTCTAATGCCTAGGAATGCTAGTTCTGGATGTTGCGTCCTGGATGTTGCGTATCTCGTTTAGCCAATCAGTTTGCAGCAGTCTGTTTAMCCCTGGCTGAACGCGCAACATCAGGAAGTAACATTAGCCACACATGAATGGTGGTGGAAATCAAATCCAAATCAAATCCAATTTTATTTGTCACAAGCGCCGAATATAACCTTACAGTGAAATGCTTACTTACAAGCCCTTAACCAACAATGCAGTTCAAGAAATAGAGTTAATTAAATATTTACTAAATAAACTAAAGTTAAAAAAATATATAAAAAGTAACACTATTTTTTAATTGTTTTATTTTACCTTTATTTAACTAGACAAGTCAGTCAGATGCACGATCGAGAGCATCCTGTCGGGCTGTATCACCGCCTGGTACAACAGCTGCTCCGCCCATAACCGTAAGGCTCACCAGGGGGTAGTGAGGTCTGCACAACGCATCACCAGGTGCAAACTACCTGCCCYCCAGGACACCTACACCACCCGATGTCACAGGAAGGCCAAAAAGATCATCAAGGACAACAACCACCCGAGCCACTGCCTGTTCACCCCACTATCATCCAGAAGGCGAGGTCAGTACAGGTGCATCAAAACGGGGACCGAGAGACTGAAAAACAGCTTCTATCTCAAGGCCATCAGACTGTTAAACAGCCATCACTAACATTGAGTGGCTGCTGCCAACATACTGACTCAACTCTAGCCACTTTAATAATGGAAAAATTGMTGTAATCAATTTATCACTAGCCACTTTATATAATGCTTACATTACTCATCTCATATGTACACTAGCCACTTTAAACAATGTCACTTAATATAATGTTTTCATACCCTACATTACTCATCTCATATGTATATACTGTACTCTATACCATCTACTGCATCTTGCCTATGCCGTTCGGGCATCACTCATTCATATATTTTTATGTACATATTCGTATTCATTCCTTTACAGGTAGTTGTTGTGAAATTGTTAGGTTATATTACTTGTTAGATATTACTGCATGGTCGGAACTAGAAGCACAAGCATTTCGCTACACTCGCATTAACATCTGCTAACCATGTGTGTGACAAATAAATTTGATTTGAAAATTTGAGTTAAGAACAAATTCTTATTTTCAATGACGGCCTACCGGGGAACAGTGCCATCATTCTGCCTTGTTCAGGGGCAGAACGACAGATTTGTACCTTGTCAGCTCAGGGATTCGAGTTTGCAACCTTTCGGTTACTAGTCCAATGCTCTAACCAATAGGCTACCCTGCCGCCCCAAAAATAAAGGTAAAAATCTGTCGTTCTGCCCCTGAACAAGGCAGGTAACCCACTGTTCCTAGGCCGTCATTGAAAATAAGAATTTGTTCTTAACTGACTTGCCTAGTTAAATAAAGGTAAAATAAATGTAGGTAGGGGTAAAGTGACTATGAATAGATAATTAACAGCGAGTAGCAGCAGTGTAAAAACAAGGGTAAATGTAAATAGTCAGGGTGGTCATTTGATTAATTGTTCAGCAGTCTTATGGCTTGGGGGTAGAAGCTGTTAAGGAGCCTTCTGGACCTAGACTTGGCGCTCCGATACCACGTGCCGTGCGGTAGCAGAGAGAACAGTCTATGACTTGGGTGACTGCAGTCTTTGACAATTTTTTGTGCCTTCCTCTGACACCGCCTGGTATAGAGGTCCTGGATGGCAGGAAGCTTGGCCACAGTGATGTACTGGGCTGTACACACACTACCCTCCGTAGCGCCTTATGGTCGGATGCCGAGCAGTTGCCATACCAGGCGATGATGCAACCGGTCAGGATGCTCTTGATGGTGCAGCTGTAGAACTTTTTGACGATCTGGGGACCCATGCCAAATCTTTTCAGTCTCCTGAGGGGGAAAAGGCATTGTTGTGCCCTCTTGTTGTCTTGGTGTGGTTGGACCATGATAGTTTGTTGGTGATGTAGACACCAAGGAACTTGAATCTCTCAAACCGCTCCACTACATCCCCATCGATGTGAATAGGGGCATGTTCGGGCCCTCCTTTTCCTGTAGTCCACGATCAGCTCCTTTGTTTCGCTCACATTGAGGGAGAGGTTGTTGTCCTGGCACCTCACATTTTATGCAACATTACCTAGCTGGGCAGGCAATGGTGTTTCATTAAGAAAGTTCACATATTTTCCACCTTTTTTTCCCAGCCTTCTTGCCATTACTTCTAGTTAAGGAGGAAATCAACGCTTTTGCAGCCTGAATGGAGAATGTTTTAGGTACGAACCGGTCCACGGGGGATACAAGTGCCTTGCCGACAGCATACAATGCGTTTGGACGGTGAAATGAAACCCTCAATACTAGATGAATATCGCCCTCTGCTGGCCTTTAGGCTACACATCCCTGGTCTGTGGGCATTGCCAACCAGTTTTAGATAACTTAAACCACAGATAGCAAATTCATTTGTTAAAAAACAAACATGTCAATAAATAATCAGTGGTGTAAAGTAGTTAAGTAAAAAATATGTTAAAGTAATACTTATGTCGTTTTTGGGGGTGTCTGTACTTTACTATTTATATTTTTTACAACTTTTCCTTTTCCTTCACCACATTCCTAAAGAAAATGATGTATTTTTTACTCCATACATTTTCCCTAACATCCAAAAGTACTTGTTACATTTTGAATAGCTAGCAGGACAAGAAAATGGTCAAATTCATGTACTTATCAAGAGAACATCCCTGGTGTAATCTTCTACTGCCTCTGATCTGGCAGACTCATTAAACACAAATGCTTCGTTTGAAAATTATGTCTGAGTGTTGGAGTGTGCCCCTGGCTATCTGTAAAAAAAAAAAATAACAAGAACATGGTGCTGTCTGGTTTGCTTAATATAGGGAATTTGAAATGACTTATACTTTTACCTTTAATACTTGAAGTATATTTTAGCAATTACATTTACTTTTGATACTAAAGTATATTTAAAACCAAAAGCGTTTTGACTTTTACTCAAGTAGTATTTTACTGGGTGTCTTTCACTTTGACTTGAGTCATTTTCTATTAAGGTATCTTTCTACAGTATGACAATTTGGTACTTTTTCCACCACTGTAAATAATGTGATCATTTATAGGCCAAATTAACAGCGTAATGAGTTGTTGTCATTGGAGAAGATTTTGCATCACTTATAGCAAAAGTTTTATGGTGGATTTCATTGATTGAAAAAAGTATATAAATGTGATAAATAACTATAGTATGCTTCTACACCTGCATTACTAGCTGTTTGGGGTTTTAGGCTGGGTGTCTGTACAGCACTTCGAGATATTAGCTGATGTACGAAGGGCTATATAAAATAAAATTGATTGATTGATTGAGTATGCAGTTTGAATACATTTCAGTAACCTGTCAGTTGGACAAAAACATCTGCATTGAATCAGGTAGGCCTAGGTTTCATCATTAGAATAACATTGATCCAATTTTTCATTATGACAAGTCTTCTTATTGGCGATGGGGCTCCCCTCCCTCAGCCACTGCCTGTCACCAAGGGAGTAACCCTAGGCTCGTTCCTAGGCCTCAATCTTCTCAATTTACATCAACAACATATCTCTCAGGCAGTAGGAAGCTCTCTCATCCATTTATATGCAGATGATACAGTCTTAAACTCAGCTGGCCCCTCCCCGGATTTAGTTTTAAATGCTCTACAACAAAGCTTTCTTTGTGTCCAACAAGCTTTCTCTACCCTTAACCTTGTTCTGAACACCTCCAAAACAAAGGTCATGTGGTTTGGTAAGCAGAATGCCCCTCTCCCCACAGGTGTGATTACTACGAGGGTTTATATTTTTAAGGTAGTCAACTCATACAAGTACTTGGAAGTATGGCTAGAAGGTAGGTACACTGTCCTTCTCTCAGCACATATCAAAGCTGCGGGCTAAAGTTAAATCTAGACTTGGTTTCCACTATCGTAATCGCTCCTTTCACCCCAGCTGCCAAACTAACCCTGATTCAGATTACCATCCTTCCCATGCTAGATTACGGAGACATCATTTATAGATCGGCAGGTAAGGGTGCTCTCGAGCGACTGGATGTACGTAACCATTCGGCCATCAGATTTAAAATCAAATCAAACTTGTCACATGCGCCGAATACAACAAGTGTAGACCTTACCGTGAAATGCTTACTTGCCACCAACTGGATAGGGATCCGTAAGGTGGACGACGTGTGGAACCGGGTGGGGTACCAATAAGACCCTGACTAAAGAGGCAGAGAACTGGGCAGTACCCGGAGAAAACCCAACAACGGGGGGAACAACGAGGACTGTGTGGAGATGTACTCAAGAGAGAGAAGGACACAAGGGAATTGGTAACGCGAGCACGGTGTATGAAGAAAAGACGGCTCTGTGTGCTTCACAGCCTCGGTCAGAGCGACTACATGTACCATGGAGAGTGTGTGGAGAACCATACAAAACAGCACACCACTGTAAATGGCTTTGGAGGCCTTCTACGGAGAGGAAGTGTGAACACGGGTAAGCAAAGCCAGATGATATAGTCCAATAATTAATACAGGCAGTAGAAAACCAACTGCATTGTGGCTATCAAATTCAAAGTTCTCTTAATGGTAACTCGTGCCTGTTTTCCTTGTCGGAGTTTGTTGAATGTAAAGATGGGGAGGTCACTGCCTTGCTAAAGGCAGTTGTCAGTTGCTATCACCAATGGGAAATTTCCTCCTTGGAC